>NW_012148285.1:13369672-13383400 GCF_000956105.1 Propithecus coquereli | reverse complement strand
AAGGAAGAATTAAAGCCACTGTGCGTTGTGCTCCTACTAAGTGCCAATTACTCCACTGGCCACCCCATATACGATCTAATCCTGTTCTTACAGCCACTTAAGACTTACCATCATTGTCATGAAAAGAAGAGAAGGTTTTAGAGGCCTACATGATTTTTCCAAAGATCACACAGCTAATAAGTGGTAGAATTTGAACCCAGGTCTTTCTGGCCCCATAGCCATAGGGACAAGGTGGGGCCAGGCATGATTCCATGGAGGGAGGGGTGGTTGGCTATCAGAAGCAGCCCAGATGTTGGTGTTCCCTACCCAGGGGTAGAGAATGAAAGCTCTTCTTCTCCAGGGAGCCTCTAATATATGATTTGTGGAAACAAACTTGTATCATGAGGAAGGAGCCCATTCTAAGCGTATGAACTTGCGTCTCTGAATTACATCCACCCCAGTATCCTCCTTTCATCCTACTCAGTATTTATTCTCTGTGCACGATTTCCCAAGCACTGTGCTAGGAGCTGCATATGGGCTTTGAGATTATACCTCCTGGGTTGGAATTCTGATCTATTATGTCCTAGCTGTGTTGCCCTGGACAGGTGACTTAACCCCTCTGAGCCAGTTCCCTGACCTGTACAATGGAAATATTAGTAGAGTTGCACTCATGGGCTCATTGGGAGGATTAAATGAGATGCTACATATAAAGCATTTGATATAGTAAATGCTTATGACGAGGAGGAGGATGTCATCGTTATGATTAGCATAGAACTAAAATGTTGCTGATAGGAGAAAGAAATAGATGGTGTATGAGCCTGCACCATGCCTCTAGGTGTGTGCATGCATCCTGTATGATCGACGTGCATCAGTAGTTGACAGTGGTACCCGATGGCACAGGACGGGGTAAAGGGTGAGGCCAAGGAGAGGTTGCTTGAACCTGCCTCCAAAACCCTGAAACCCAAAGTTCTCTGGACAGAATAGCTCACAAGTTCTAACACTCATACACGAGTCCCCAGCTGGGATTCTCTCATTTACATGAAGTAAGGGCAGTAATTTAGTGTTAATTTAATAGTAAAATGAGCCAATGTGGCATCCTCTGCCACTCTCCCCTCTTCGTTAGCTGAGGCCTCACCTGCTGCGTGAACGAGCCAGCTACAGCCCATCATCTGTCGTCTCTCTCAGGTGAGCAGAGCTGGGCATGGCTTGGCTCAGGGTCCTCCCTGGTGGTGTGTTAGAAAGAACTCTTTCGGTGGGAAATGACGGAAACCCAGCTCAAACTACCTTAAGAGTATAGAAAATTATTGGATCAGGTAACTAAAATATTGGCACTAACTTCAGGTATGGCTGCATCAGGCAACTCAAGCAATGTCAAACCAAGACTACATATTAGTTCTATTTCCCTGTGTGTTGGTTAAATTCCCCGTCTCCAGGGGGTGACCATTGGCAGTGCAGTGCCCTCATTTTACAGAAGAAAAAGACCGAGACTCGGAGAGGTGGCGTAACTTGCTTAATGAAGCTCACACCGCTAGGGCGGGGCTAGGACTGAAGCCCAGGTGGGCAGGTCCACGGAGTCCAGCTCCTCATTCCTGCATGAGGAAGCCTCTCCGTCCTCTAGTCCCGCTTTCCTCCAGCTCGCTGGGTGATTTTGAGGCGGCCACCCTGCTTCTCTGGGCTTCATTTTTTCCGTTTGAAAAGCAAAGGTGTTGAACGAGATGCCTGCAGAGGCCCTTCCCATTCTGCTCGTCCACGCTCCCAGACAGCCCTTGCAAAAGAGGAGGGCACAGAGGCGGGGATCCTAAAAGACAGAAAGTTGGGGAGGGACAAAGCAAACAGTGAGACACAAAACAGGCCGCAGGGGGCCTCAGTTTTTAACTCCACCTGATTCCTAATGGCAACGTTGACCCATCTTCATGTCCAGCCTTTAGCAGCCAATTCTGAATTCCAGCCCCCGCTGCGAAGAGATGACGTAAAGGCAAACTAGTATTTTAATAGCTGCCAAATTGGTCCTGACTGTTCCTGTAATTGAATGAAGGCGAGAGTCCCATCCCTTGTTTCTCCTTGCTTCCCTCCAAGAATAAAGTGACTAGATGTATGGAAAGACACGCAGCACAATTGTCATTTTCTCAGACAACCTCAGCAGGGCCCATAGAAGCAGGCGCCCTCACCTTTACCCTCGACCTGAATAATCTAGTCTTTGGAAACATCCCCAGGAGTTCCTGGCCTCCACTCAGGGAGCATCAGAGAAGTTTTTCAAGTCTCCGCAGCCTGCTGAGGTCTCAGTGGGTGGGAACAGCCCCCTTCCAGGGAGATGGAAAGGAAAAATCTACTCCCTCAGCTAGAGCTGGGGTTCCTCTCGGACTTTTCCTGCCTTGGTTGATCTAATGTCTCTACCTCGGTCAAGGTCAGCAGGGCCCCAGTGTTTAGCCCTGGGGTGTGGTATGGTGGAGGGCAAAAGCAAGGATGCTGGCATCCAGCCACCTGGGTCCAAATGCCAGCTCTGCCACGTCGCAGCGGGACTTGAGCACATGACTTTGGCCATGCCCCCGTTTCCTCATCTTTATAAATTCCAGGTCAGGATCATGGGATTGGGGGATTGATCATCCCCACTGACCAGGGGAAGGCACCGAGCTAGGCACTTGGCAGTGCATTATCTCATTCCAACTCCATTTGGCAGCGTTACCCCACTTCAGAAAGATCCCACTGGGGTTTGGAGAGTTGCCTTAACTGCTCAGGGCCTCACACCTAGTGAACGGCAGAGCTGGGATTCGAACCTGGTTGGGTCTGACTTCAAGGCCTGTGTTCTTTTATCACCCCATGATTAGTGACTGCATTTGAGATGACCTGCAGTTTTAAGTTTTGGGGATGTATAGCAAAACCCTGCCGACTTTAGGCAGAATTACTTTTTATACGGGTGGGGGACAGGTCCCTCCCCTACTTCCTAGAGTCAGCATTTCCCAACGTGTGTTCATGATCCACCAGTGACCACTGTGTGAGATTCCTTCATAAACAGGCATACTGTGAAAGTTAGGTATCGATCTTACGTGTATCAACAAAAATGTATATGATTAGCCCATCTAACCATGATTTAATGGATATTATGCTTAAGATAAGGTTAAGTTCAAAGAAAACCGTGGAAGCTATTTAAAGTTGACTTAGAGAGAAATACTAAGGGGGCTCGGATGTAGACGCTACACAAAGCAAACAGCAGAGCAGTTAGGAATCAGGCTCTCGGGACTCACTCGCCAGCTCTAACACTCGCTGAGCGTGTGACCTTGGGCAATGTACATCAGTTACCTGTGTATCAGTTTTCTCACCTGCAAAATGGGAATGATGATAATAATACCAACCTTGTAGAATTGTTGCAAGAATTAAATAAGTTAATATGTGGATACGCTCTTGGAACAGTTAGCTATGCCTATTAAGTTGATGATGATGATGGTGGTGATGGTGGTAGTGGTAATGATGGTGATGGTGATGAAGAAGGAAGGAGAAGAATCTGGAAGATGACATACAAATCAATAACAGTTCACAGACACTTGCAACAACGCCGAGAGAAACAACTAGCATGTCAAATGTAAGAAGGCTGGGCAGGTAGGATGCTAGGACGAGTTTTAGCCTCAGATCGGAAGTGGCACCAAGAAGTTCCTTTCTCCTCCCAGGTCTGGACCCTGCCTGCCAGAGGCAGCACTCCCTGTTGCATGCTAGGATGGCGTCTGAGCAGCCTCACCAGCTTCCCTTCTCTGACACTGAACTAATCTTCAGGCCCAAACTTCCCTTGCTGTATAAACAAGCAAATGTGTAACCAAAAGTTGGCAAATCCATTGAGAGCCTGGCCAGGAACCTCCTCCAGGCAAATCTGCTTTCAGGGGTTCCTTTGGTGCCAACTTGCTTATTGAGAGAAGAGCTCTCTTCCTGGCTGACTTGTAGCGCCATGATTGTTGTGAGGAGATAATTAATATCTCATCTCCAATAGGGAAAGCAGATTGCATTTCCCTTTTGCTTTCCTGAAACCCAGCCGGTGCGTTTATCACTGTTTGCATGTTCACTTTATTTAATCCAATTACGGCAGCCACGTCAAAATACAGCCTGATGTGCAGACACCCACACAGGACCGCACACGCACGCTCTCCCTGGGCCTCTACAGGTGTTCTGGGTCATCCACAGAACCGAACTTTCTTTAAAACAATACACAAAGAAGTTAGACAAAAGACTAGGGGAAAATATGTTCACAGTGTCGTATCTGAGAAGTAGAATGTGATTTTTAATTTCCTCTTTGCGTTTTCGTTATGTTCTGAACCTTCTCCGAAGGACACGCATTACTTTTATAATCAGAACAAAAGGCAGTAAACGGCATTGCTAAAAATATGTGAAATGTGCAAAACGTATTATCCCTCAACAGACCTCGGGACAACTTGGAGGTACAGGTTGATTTGGGATCCCAAGCTCTGTGAAGAATGCGGGCCACCAATCCTGGGGACCCCAGGCCCCAGGATTCAGGACCACGAATCTGCATTTCCACTTGGGTTTCTTTCTCTTCCCTCCTCAAATGTCAAACCCACACCGCCTTTCTCCACACAGGGCAGTCACGATAGTCACACGTGGAAGACCGTGTGCCACAAACTGTCTTAAATGCCTTACAGATACCAACTCTCAGTTCTCACAGCATCCCCATGATATAAGTACAGCCGTTATTATACCCATTTTCCAGATGTGGACACTGAGGCAAGAGATCAAACAACACACAGCTCATAACTGGGGACACAGACCTGAACCCAGGCGGGGTGGCTCCGGAGTCTGGGTTCTTGACCACTGCACTGCACTGACGCCCTGAGGGTGCTCACCACAGAGCTTCCCTCCACATCCCGGCCGTGTGTGCTTACAGAGGGCATGTCCCCCCGCCAATCAGATCAGAGTCTGCCGCTCTGAAATGAGGCGGCAAAGCCGAGCTTCCTGGCACTCCCTCATTTCAGCCACACGGGCCCTCGCACAAGCAATTTCTCTCACTCATAAAGCTCCTCCCACAGCTCTGCAGAGGACTAATTCCTTCTCATCCTTCTCATCGAGCTTGAGTGCCACCTCCTCCACAAAGCCTTCCCCAGCAGTCGCCACTTATTAAGTCCCTATCTCTTTGTTTTCTGTTATTGCACCCAGATATTTTCCTATATAGCACACATCATGGTATGTAATTATATAGTTGTATTTTGTATTTTTTTATGTCTACTTACTTCTTTATCAGAGCAGCATTAGAGTCTCATGGCTAGCGTGTGGAATGCAGAACTTCTAAGGCTTGAATCCCACCTTCACCACTAACCAGCTGTGTGGTCTTGGGAAAATTACTTAACTTCTCTGTGTCTCTAGTCCTTCATTTGTAACATGAGCCTTCTTGGGGTTGTAGTGAAGACTAAATAAGAGACTATATATTTAGTGTGTAGAACAGGGCCTAGAGTGTAGTATGTGCTCAATAAATGGTAGCTGATAGTATTTATGTTTCTTATCTCTCCTCCTAGAAGAGAGGGTAGGCATGATGTCCGTATTATTTAGAATCATATTCTCAGCACATAGACCAGGGCCTGGAATATCGAAGGTGTTCTCTAGAGTTGCAAAATGAGTGAATGCCCCAAGCCCTCTTGCTCTTCCAGCTACTACAGGGTAGAGGCGTGACAGCTGTCTCCAGCCCGGCACAACTGAAATGATTGCAGGAGATGGGGCTCGTGTGGGGGCTTTGGATTTCTGTCCTTGGTGCTGAAATGTCCTTGCTTTTCAAGACATAAGGATTTCTCCTTAGCCGTAGAGGTGTCCCTTATACCTGTCTACCAAATCCCAGAAGAGACAAGAAGAGAGTTAGAAATGCAAAATTTCCATCTTGACGAGGGAAAGATGTAAAGCGTCTTGATGAGCATTTATGGAGCACTTACTGTGTGCTAAGCACTGTGCCAAGCCCTCTCTGTATGCAATCTCATTTAAACCTTCACACCAACTCTGTGAGGTGTTACTCCGATCACCATTTTCCGCATGAGAAGCTGCAGCACCACATGATCGGGGTTGCCTAAGGTTAGTAGCAGACACGGGACTTGGACCAAGCAGTCTGTCCCCAGGGCTCAAAATCTGTCCTCTGCATCGTACAGTTGTAGCATGTGAGCCTGTTCATGTAGCTGGCTGGTTTCATACATTGCGGGTTTTATGCTTTATTCCACGACTTGACTTTTTAACTAAAATGCTCAGGCTACGCTTATGCTGAAGGAATAATCTGGATTTGGTGACAGATCACTAGACAGGAAGATAGAAGAAGGAGAGTTTTCTTTGTAGGTTCTGTGACTTCGGATGGGTCGTTCATGCTCTCTGAGTCTCAGTTGTTGTTGTTGTTTCACTGGTAGAATTATTTATATTAGCTGATTGCTAAGATTCCTTTTTGCTCGAATGTCCTGTAAAATCAAAGGAATGGAGTTCTTCCTTCTAGAACTCACTATGGGACAACACAGTTCTGGAATAATTCCACACTTAATGACCATGCTAAGATTTAGCCAGAGAATTAACTGAACTGAGAAACCTCCTCGTAGTCTGCCTTTAACAAAGACCATAGATACTTTCTTACCTGACCTCTTCTCCCATAGGGGAGAATCGGGACCCCTTCCCCGCTCCATCTGATTTACTTCGATGCTCCGCTGAGCAGATTTTGTTCTTGGAACTTCCTAATAGAATCGTATTTAGCTATGACTTTGTCCCATATTGTGCCAATAGAGAAAAATCTCAGGAAGATCAACTGCCCATTTCTGAGAACAGAGGAAGTAAAACTGAACGCAAATGATTCCATGTTTGGCTTCAGGTAGCCTATTCTGAAGACAGCAAAGAATGGCAGAGTAATTAAGAGCTTGCATTAGATTCAGCCAGATCTGGATTGAAGTCTAATAAGACTTCTAGCTGTGCGACTTTGAAGAAATTACTTAACCTTTCTGAGATTCAGTTCCTTTGTCTGTCAGATGTATGCTGTAAGCATCTGATACCTGGTTAACTAATGTCACAGCTTCCTGACTGCCCAACAAGTGTGTCTGTTGTCCTTCCCTTTATTCATTTAGCCAGTACTTACTGAGCACCAACTGTATACTGGGCACTGTTCTAGGTACTCGGGATATAGTGGTGAACAAAAATAGACAAAAGCCTCTGCCACCTTGCAGCTTACATCTAGTAAGTAGAAATAAAGAAAAGACTAAATAAATACCATGTATATTACATGAGAAAGTGAAAAGTGCAGTGGAGATAAACAAAGCATGGACGAGGATTGGGGATGGCAGGGATGAGGGAGGGAGCTCATCGCTCGCTGTGTGAGAAGGGGTTGATGGTCGGGTCGGTCATCGCCTGGGTGAACAGTGCTTACTAAACACTTTGCAGAGCACTTCGAGAAGCATCATCCATCACACTTTTGCAGCTGATTCAGGAGATTTTAGGGACAGGTGTTGTGGGGTTCTTCTTACAGATAAGGAAACTGGCATTCCGAGAGGGTGAGCCAGCCCCACCCCTCACAGCCTGTGAAAGCAGAGGCAGGAGTGGTACCTAGATCTGTCTGATGTCTGTTCTGCTGTGGTGCCACCTGTGCACCCGGTTGCCCCAGGTAACCTAGTCAACGGGAAATGAATCGGAGGGGCAGAGAGCATCCTTGGTCACCTTCTACGTACAGGGCCCATTGCTGCAAGTGTGTGTGTGTGTCCCATCCCTCAGGTGAGAGAGCCATGCGCCCTTTGTTGATGAGCTGGCCTTTGTGAAAAGTAAGTTCACTGACTTACCTTGCCTTCCAAGTTTACCTGTTCAAGTTGTGAATACATGGGCAGAAAAAAAGCAAATCCCTACCCAAGCAATTGATGCCTTCCCCCTGGTCGATACCCAGATGCTGGACCTCTGCCACCTTCTCCTAGTTTAAAATAAGTCCCTGGTAGCCTGTGTGACCCAGAAGCTTTTCTGAGACCTAGAAAATTGGTTGTCTCTATTTACTCATAATTAACCAAAGCATGCGTTTGCAGTTTATCTGTTTTCGAATGCAGTAAATACAGCAACCAATCTCCCAACTGCATGAATATTTCATTTTGGAGATGACTGCATAAATATTGTATCTGGATATTATGGTCTGGGACATCACATTAAAATTGCAAGATGATACTGTTATCCCACATAATGGAACATGAAATTAAAAAGCTGGTCTGTGGAGAGAAAAATTTTGCTAGTCCTCTCACCTGTATTTCTTCTCTCTCTCTCTCTCTCTCTCTCTCTCTCTCTCTCTCTCTCTCTCTCTCTCTCTCTCAGTCTGGTCTCTCTCTCAGTCTGGTCACCATGTAAGTTTGAATGTAAATTATCTAAAATTTCAAGCATGGTTAAGTGCACCGACTGGGCATTATGTATAATTGGCACTAGCCACAGTCAAGCAAGGCAGGATTTTATTTTCCTAAACTCAGGGCCTTCCTTTAATGGGGTTAGAGCTGAGTTACATTTCAGTGGAGTGATACTGTTAATATAATGAAAAATCTTCATCAAGTCACTCCCCAGCAAGAACATGGTTTTGCTAATAAGCTTGGATTTTGCATGTGGAAAGCTGTGTTAGGGAAAGGACAAGAGCAGTGACATTGACACCTGGACCTTCTGGTAGGTTCTGCCCTTGTGTGAGTGCTCTGTGTGTCCTCGCAAAAGTTGTCAGCCTTCTCTGGGCTCCCACGTGTCCATATGTAAGGTAATGTCTGCCCCATACCCTCTTCCTGGGTATAATAGAGTGACTTATAGAATGTCACAGCCGGAAAGTACCTCGGGAATTACCTAACCCAAGGTTATTGTTGCTGGTGGCCTATGGGCTGGATTCGGCCTAGAGATGTGTTTTATTTAGCCAGAAATACTTTAAGGAATTTAAGTGCCTCTCAGCACATGCGTTCTCTACTCCTCTGCTCATTTCACCACTCCCCGGTGTCTTATACTCAGTCGCTTTCACACACTTCCAAGATAGGTCTGACCCCTGTAGGGACTTAACTTTTTTTTTTATTTCAGCATATTATGGGGGTACAGATGTTTAGGTTACGTATGTTGCCCTTGCCCCCCTCCCCCTAAGTCCGAGTTTCAAATATGTCCATCCTTCGGGTGGTGCGCATTGCACTCAGACTTAACTTTATAACCCAGACCCAGGCCAACTTTGTCCTTTTGCTAAGGGGGAAACTGAGATTCAGAGAGGACTCCTCACTTTTCAAAGTCACCCAGCTAGTGACAAGTAAAGCCACAGTGCCCTGTAGATGAAAAGCCAGCAGCATCATCACCACCCTGTCTTTTACGCCACCGTCAATGTTGAGACTTAGATGTATGACATCATTATCTTCAATGGTAGCCAACGTCTACAGACAGGTTTTCTGCTGATGCACAAGAAAGTGCTGGGGATGTGGGTTTATTAATGGGGTTTCATGCGGTTCCCCTGAGTGGATGTCAGGGGATTTGTGGGAGGCCTGGGGGGCAGGAATTCTTTCTGGAATTCAATAGGACTAGCAGGGTGGGATCATCTCCCGCTTCTGTACCCTGAAGTCGAGCGGCTGAGCAGCTGCCCTGCCCTGCCCTGCCCTGCCCTGCCCCAGGACCTGTAAGGGAGGTAGAACGGAGGAAGCCAAGGTTGGTTCCAGTGACAACAGGGTCTACCTGGGAGGAGACAGTTAACTCCCATCTGAAGACAAAGGGATGAAGTCTGCCATGAACATGCAGAGAGCCCTAGAACTCTGAGCAGACTGGCTTAGAGGGAGAGGTGGCATTTATGTGCCACAGTTTTGGCTACCTGCCCCCTCTGGAGCCTAAGAACATCCCACCCATCATGGTCGTGATGAAGTTGAAATCATTCAAGCATGTATTAGTCAGGATTGTTTCAAATGCAAGTGACAAATCCCATCTCAAAAATGCCTTGAGCACATAACTGACAAGTCCGGGGGTGGGTCAGGCACAGCGAGATCCAGGATCTCAAGCAGACCCACCAAGACTTGAACACTGCGTCTTTCTGTCTCTCCTCTCTTATTTCTGCTTTGCCTTTATTGTCAGACAGCCCGTGTACTCATGGGGACAAGATGGCTGCCAGCAGTGCTAGGCTTACAATTAAAAACATGTGACCACCACAAATTGTGTCACCAGCCCAAAGCAATCTCCTGCTTAAGCCAAGCCAGTGCCCCCCCAGCCCACACCTTTGGTCGGCTGTCCCCTGTGTCTAGAACGTCCATCTCCTCTTCCCCACGCAGCCTCCACAGCCTGGCTCAGGCCCTGCCTCCTCCACGCCCCCAGCATCCTGCCTTTCCAGCCTTGCTCCAGTCCTCACTTTTCTAGCAGTGCATTGAAATTCATTGACACTGTGGTTACCTGTACCTGTATGGTATTTCCTCAGTTAGACTGTCACTTCCCAGGAGGTAGAACCTGTGCTTTATGCTGTTTCATAAAGCCGGAAATGCGGAGGGGGCTGGGCACACACCTGCTCATTGATGGGTTGGGTTCATCCATTCATTCTGCAAATACTTGTTAAGCGCTACTTACTATATGCCAGGCACATAGGGATGAGCAAAAACGAGAACAACACTAGCTCCCGTGGAGCTCACAGTCTACCGAAGGAGGTGGACAGTAATGAAAGAACCACACAAATATATCATGGCAAGCTGTTGAGTTCACACATGTGTAAAAGTGGGTTAATAAAAGTACTGTGTCTGGGGTTTTCATGAGAGTTAAAACAGGTAATTCACATAAAGCCCTTGGAATGATAACCTTGAGGTATGGTTTTGCCACCATGATGGTGACGATGAGGATGATGATGGTGATGGTGGTGGGGATGATGATGATAATGATGATGATGATGGTGGTGATGGTCACAATGGTGATGATGGTGGTTTTGACAGTAATGATGAAGATGGTGATTACAGTGATAACGAAAATGATGATGGTGGTGATGAAGAGGACGATGATGGTGATGATAGTGGAAGAAATGGCAGTGATGTGAGAATGAGGGAATAACTTCTGGACTGCAATCTGATGGATAGATTGGAGTTAACAAGGGGAGGCTGGGGAGGGGGGAACAGGGAGAGCATCAGAGCATGTCTAGGAGCCTTGCACAGAAGGGTATGTATAATGGTGGGCACAGGGAGTAGGGACGTCATGGTGGTGGCAGCGCGGAGAAGCATTGATGCAAGAGAGTTATAAATTTATAAGAGCTGGAAAAATCCAGAGTCCTGAACACGTGTAAGGATCAGCAGGCTGGAAGAGCGGGAAGATCCCTGGGTTGGGAGACCTCTAGACCTTAGGAATGAACATCACCCCACTTCTCCCTGAGCCCCAGCAGGGCCCAGCATGGTGCCTGGCACACCGTAAGTGTGCAGTGAATGCTAACTGCTCACGGACTGGGAGTTTGGGCCAGAAGGTGTGGCTCTAGCTCTGTCCACCACCACCCCCAACACACCCATGTCACCAGCTCTGGGACCTGCATAGCTTTGGTTTTTGCATCTGCAAAATAGCAAATGCCAGTTCCGCCCTGCCTGCCTTGCAAAATCCTAAACGAGATGATTATACATATACTTACTAGGGTAGGAGTTGTTAATCTGGGCTTTGTGGGTAAAATTCAAGGGGTTCCATGACCTTGGATGGAAAGAAAATGACATCTTTATTTGCAACAAATTCTAACTGAAATGCAGCTAAAGGTAGCAAAGGAACCACAGTCATGTTAGCAGTAACTGTGACTTAATCACCCACGGGAATCACATATTTTCATATCACATTATAGTTGGTGCCGATACCTCTAAATATCATTTATGCTCACTGCTTCTGCAGAATTACAGTAGTTATGAGACCTGCCGTGATATCTTATTTCTTAATGTGTTAATAAAGAAACACGTGTGTTATCATACATTTGGTGTTTTTAAAAATATTTTGTAATCCTGTATACGATGTGTGAATCAAGAAGCACATGTATTACTATGTCATAACTTCGGTGGTTTTTTATTTTTATGTTTTGGTATTTTGTAACCACGTACATACTGTGTGCATTGAAGAGCACTTTTCTGAGATGAGAGTCCATGGGCTGCATTCACCAAACTGCCAAGGCATCTGTGGCGTAACAAGGTTATTTCGAATGTTCTGTAGAGAGGAAGCAGATGCAGCAGGTGGTCGTTGCTGTCTAACTGTACTGGGCAAGTCCCCTGCGCTCTCTAAGCTTCAGTGGCCTCCTATGTAAAATGGGGGCGATGATAGTACCGCCTTCTAGGGGTTTAGGAACCTGCCTCGCTGTGAGGATCCATCGATAAACTAGACACAGAGCCCTGGCTTGGTACCTGGCACATAGTAAGTGCTCAATAAATGCTGTTATGGCTGTGATTGTGTTGTTTTGTTACTATTAGAACTCTGGCTGGACTTCCCTCTTTCAGGGCACTTTTGAGCTAAGGGCTACTTTGTCTCTCCCAGGTTCATCCGGAAACAAGGCCTAGATCGGCTCTTCCTGGAGTGTGATGCTCACATGTGGCGCCTGGGGGACCGGCGGATCCCAGAGGGCATTGCCGTGGATGGGGGCTCAGATTGGTTCCTGCTGAACCGGAAGTTTGTGGAGTATGTGACATTCTCCACAGACGATCTGGTGACCAAGATGAAACAATTCTACACCTACACCCTGCTTCCTGCCGAGGTGAGTATACAGGAGAAATTCCCCAAGGAAGGCAGGGGCCAGCTTTAGCTTTTGGAGAGGGGCTGAATTTTTGGTGAAGCGACGTGGGGTCCACCTGTGTTGTCCTCCAAACATCCAGACACGCTTGCTGTCATAGCAGGGCCCTTGGTCCCCCTGCATTCTGCGCAGAGGCTGCATGGAGTGGATCCACGGTGCTGCTGCCAGCAATCCACGCAATACCTTTGTGCAAAATAGAAAAGGCAGCCCTTCCTCGAGACGCTTAGCCCCCATGGGTCATAAAATCACACAACATACTGAGTTTGTCAGTATAGACTGATTTTGTCAGTATAGACACCTTACTGCCGTTTTTCAAAGAATTCTTATTAAAACAAACCAACCAACGAAAACCCTCTGATATCTGCAGTGTTGATGGTGGCACCCGCTAGAGTTATGCAGTGTGTAACCTGCACAACTGAATATGCCGACCCTTTCAGGACACACCCACATCAACTTTTAACAGATCCTCCGTCGTCACCAGTCGTGTTATAACCACCAAGAATCCCTTTTCCCAGGTTGAATATTGTTCTGTCTTTCCCCGACAGAAAGTAGTGTTGGTTTCATGAGTGAGTCACACTCCAAAAATCCAAGCGATCTCAGCCAGCCAGCCAGGGGTTGCACGAGGCCTGCGCTAGCCCCTGCGTTGGCAGCCATTGTGGCCAGAGGCGCAGGGCTCATTCCCTCTTGGCTTTTGGAAGTATTTAAAAATCCCCAGGGAGCCTGTCACCATTTTTCAGACCTAGGGGAGGGAAGCCCTGTTGTGTAGATTTCGGAGAATTCTGGAACAGACCCAGCCCCCTCTGGAAATGGGTAGGGATCCGGTTCTGAAGAGCTGCTGCTGACGTGCCAGCAGCCGTCTTTCAGAGCTGAGCTGAGGGATTCTAGATTCATCTCCCTGACCTCCTGTTCACTTGCATCCTCATTTTGGATCCGACGTCAGAAAACTCCAGAGCTGGTTCCATTTGTGTTGAGCCTGTGACATTTTTCAGGAATGGTTCACCGTTCCTTCCCTGGCGGGGCCCCAGCTGCAGATCACGCAGGCTGTGTGTCTCTGC
>NW_012148285.1:13365097-13369487 GCF_000956105.1 Propithecus coquereli | reverse complement strand
GGAATTTCTGTATCATTATGAAAGGACACAGGGCAATTGGTAATTGGATACTTTTTCTCCACTGCTTGATGGAGAATATGTGCCTCTCTGGGCTTATAGACAATTCAAGCTTAAAATTCAGGTTCGTGGGCGTGTCATCTAGCATCACTAGAGGGTCAGCAGGGGGTGGTGGGTGGAGCCTCATTTTGCCCACCCACTCATTTAGAAGAGATTATTTGGGACTTCGGTTGTTTTAATCAAGATGCCCGCCACACTGCTGGTGGCCAAAGCTCTGTGTGTGCTCCCTGGCCCTCCCCTGCCCCAACACATGCAAGCACGTGTACTCCAGGGTCCCTGTTAGGTCCCATCATCTCCATTCCTGCCCATAAGCCTTTGCAAGCAGACACATGTTCCCCAACAGCTTCCCTTAGGGAGCAGAGAGCAGGGAAATGTGCTCTCCTGGTATCTGGGATTATTATAAGACAATGTTGCAATAGAAATCTCTGTCTCTCTTTTCTCTCTCTGGTAATCTCTCAGCTGCATCAACAATTGTCTCTCCTCTGGTCTCTCTTTTGACTCCCAACATTGCCTCTTAGATTCCTTGGAGAGGTTGGCCAAGAGTCCTAGGATTAGAGGGAAATGATGGCGCCTGGTTCAGTACCATGGACAGTGAGCGGCCCCGCCTCTCCCCACCCTGCGTGGCAGTCACTGTGCAGGTGGCTAAGGTGGAGGCCCGGGCCTGATGCAGCCTAGAATCTGGCCTCCCTCGCCCCGGGGGGAAATACCAAAGCATCAGTCTTTGTTGTCAAGTTCCCTCAGACCCAAATCCCTTTGGTTTCAGATCTGGCTATTTGCAAACCAAAAGCCTGTTCGACCCACGAATTCCAGAAAATTGTCCCCATATTTTCCTCTGCACCATGTGTTGACAAACCCTGTGGGACTTTTCCTCTTTACTGAGCAGACAGAAGGTGACCTGGGTGATAAAAGATGTCTTGGAATCAGATTCTAGAGGCTGGGGAATGACCACTTAGAGACCCACTCAGAGCAGTAGACTTCTCAGTAGAACTAAGCCACTCTGGACAAAGCCTCCACCTGTACCCTGAGTTGGATCAGACTGGCAGCTGCCCCCATTTGCACATAGAGAGAGCAGAGTGAGCCTCCAAGAGGGTCCCTTTGCAGTCGGGTCATCCTCGGGAATGACCTCCTGACCCCAGCCCATTTGGGGGGCACTGGAGAAGTCTCAGGCTGGGCCCCTGTCTCCCTTCCAGTCCTTCTTCCACACGGTCCTGGAGAACAGCCCCCACTGTGACACCATGGTGGACAACAACCTGCGCATCACCAACTGGAACCGCAAGCTGGGCTGCAAGTGCCAGTACAAGCACATCGTGGACTGGTGCGGCTGCTCCCCCAACGACTTCAAGCCGCAGGACTTCCACCGCTTCCAGGTGAGCCCGCTGTGCCCCCGCCAGCCCCCCAAGCCTCGCCTTGCCAGCAAACCTCTGCAGACATCCAAGCCCGCATGCCCAACCCTGGCTGTGGATGATAATGGCAACAGCATCAACAATAGCCAATATTTATCGAGCATGTACTCCACGCCAGGGCTTTTCTAACCACTTTATATTGACTCTTTAACATCACAACAGCCATTTAATACATGCATTATTATTTATTATTATTCCATTTTAGAGATAGGGAAACGGAGGCATAGAAAGGTCAACAAGCTTAAAGTGTCTGTTTCCAAAGGCCATGCGCATATCGTTTCTTCTCAGTCTGAACCCTCTTGTTAAAAACATATTTCTGGGTACAAGCCTGATTATATCTTGGGCAGAGTTTTCCAGCCTCAGAACTCCTGACATTGTGGTCGGATCATTCTCTGTCGTGGGGGTGTCCTGTGCATTGCAGGGGGTTCAGAAGGGCCCTAGGGCCTTTGCCCACTGGACACCATTAGCAATCTGCACCTGTGACCACCAAAAATGTCCTCAGACATTGCCAAGTGTCCCCTGGGGACAGACCCACCCCTGGTTGAGAAGCCCTGATCTCCGGGGAAGTCCAGGAATTTTTAGTCTATTGCCCTTATTATTATTTGTAGTATATCACACTTTAGGAAATTCTCCTGAGCAGCCGGGCTTGGAAACCGCTGCACTCTGTGTGCTTAAAGGAGCAACAAGAGGTAGAGATGTTATCACCGTCACAGCTGCCTCTGTGCAGCCCTAGAATGTGCCGTTCTGGGGAGAGCAGAGGTAGGAGGGTGGTGGGTACTCACCTGCTTGCCGTGAACCCCGAGGATGCCTCAGCCCACAGGTCCTCTCCCAGGCGACAGCCTCTTTCCACCCTGCGTGGGCGCCCCTCTCGCGCTGCCCGGTGGCTGGGAGGGGAGGGGCTCCCTGAGTGTCTCTCCCCTCTCTTCCTCGCACACCCGGCCCCAGCTGCGGAGAGCTCAAACGGAACACTACGGAACGGTTAAACTAATCCCTCTGGGGTCGCTAGAGCTTCCACAGGGACACGGCGTGCTGCTTCCCAAACCGCTAACGCGGAGGGAGGGCAGGGACGACCAGGACAGCGGTGCCAGGCTGATAACCCGGCCAAGGCGTCCTGCACCCGCACTCTGGCACGTAACTGAAACGTCCAGGAAAGGACACGTGCTGCCTGCTTGGAGCTTCCAGCCGCTTGGCCTGGCTCCTCGGGATGTCGGCCACAAACCAGAAGCATCACTGTCACCAGGGCACTTGTTAGAAATGCAAACTCGGCCCATTCCAGAGCTACTGAGGAAGAATCAGATCAATTAGCAGGGTCCCCAGATGCCTGGGATGCTATTCACGTTAGATCTGCTCTGTACCAGGCCCCGCGTGGGCATCGGCTTCACTGGGGTGGACACCACCTCCACCGTGCGAGTGGGGAAACTAAGGCGCAGGGGGTGGACTTGCTTGCCCGTGGCCACACAGCAGGGAAGTGGTAGGGCTGGGGGTGTGCAGACGGCAGCTCTGGTGTTTCCGGCTGCAGGCTGGGTTTTTCCACCAGGCCTCGCTGCCATCCTGGTTTTGCGCCTACACAGGTGCGGCAGGGTTCGTCCTGTCACTCCTATTGCCCCAAAGCTCCCACCCGGCATGTGTAGCCACCTGCAGTGTTTGCTGCAGTAAGTCTTCTGTAGGCCCGTTTTCGGTGGCGGATGGAGAGATACCCAGGGATCGCCTCAAACCCGTGCTAATTTCGCCATGAACTTGGATGACATTTTAGCTCCCCGTTGTCCATGCAGAAAGGATCTGCTGAGCAGAAAGAGGGTGCAGAGGAATGTTTGACTTATTCAAAAGGAAAAAAGAAAGCTAATTCCCACCTTTGCAGAGAACCAGCCGTTGTGCCGGTTGCGGGGGACCTGCAGCACTTGCAGCCTAGAGCCTCCACCTCGTGAGCCCTGGGAGCCCGGTTCTGCCCCAGCGGCAGCATCTGTATTCTAGCCTGGCGTCCTGGGGACACTGCGGTCTCTGATAAAGACTGGGAAACAGAGAGACCGCATCATGTGCTTCCAGCTCTTTCTCTCACCGTAAACAACGGACAAGAATATCCCCCGACATCCAGAATCAAGAAATTGCTGCCTGTAAGGAACTGGGAGTTCTTGTGCAAAGAACTCTGAGGAAAAGAACAATAAATATAGAAACGTGCCCTTTTAGAAGATCTGGCTATGGTCAGAGAATCGCTGGCGGAGAAAGGAGGCTGCTCTGCCACCAGGGCCGATTCTCTGCCCCCAGAAAATGAAGACTCATAGGCCCCTAGGTAGGCAGGAGCCTAGTAGAAAACTTAAGGGGCTGGTGATAATAATCACATAATATTAATAAAACCGGATACACAATGTGTGCCAGACCCTATGCTAATAACCTGTATTATTATACCCATTTTAAGGATGAAGAAGCTGAGGCCCAGAGAAGTTGAGTGACTTTCCCAAAGACATACACAGCTAGAAAGGACAAAGTGAGATCTGAACGCAGGTGGTCTGACTCTCCTTAGTGCCACTGTAAAGGAACCAAGCTGACTTCTGCCTCATAGGGAGGGGGGCCCCAGCCTTCATGAAGCAGAGAGGTGGTGAGATGTTTTGTTCACTCAGTTAGCTCAATCCTAGAGTAGAAAGAGCTTGGGTTTTGCAGTCGTCCGTTCTGGGTTCAAATCTTACAACTGCGTGAGTTTGTACATGTCACTTTCCCTCTCTGAGCTCAGTTTCCTCATCTGAAAATGGGAATAATAATACCCGCCTTGCTGGGTCGTTGGGAGAGTTAGAGGTGATGACATAAACGCAATGCCCCGTGTACAATGTGTGCTCAGTAGTTATTGTTGCCGTTAATTCACTGCAGTGAAAACAGTGCTGGCCCCAAATTCAGGTCAATAATGATGCTAGACCATAATAAGCTCCTCAAGGGAGAGG
>NW_012148285.1:13362940-13364477 GCF_000956105.1 Propithecus coquereli | reverse complement strand
ACATATACCACATTTTGTTAATCCACTCATGTATCGATGGGCACTTGGGTTGTTTGCACATCTTTGCAATTGTGAATTGTGCTGCTAGAAACATTCGAGTGCAGATGTCTTTTTTATAGAATGTCTGTTATTCCTTTGGGTAGATGCCCAGTAATGGGATTTCTGGATCAAATCTGACAATTTATTTAAATGTTTGTCAATCCCTGCCCTACACCACAGTATAAAACCTGGTAGGTAACAGATGCTCAGTATTTTATTTCTTTAACCCTGGACCCTGACTCTTAACCCCAGCTCTGCCACTGACTTGCTGTGTGTCCTTGGATAAGTCCCTTCCCCTCTCTGGGCCTGTTTCCATAAGAGCTTGGTTTATATCAGTGGTCCCCAAATACTGCATTATAATCACTTGGGAAAGTTTATTTTTGGATACATATTCCTGAGCCTCACCTCCAGAGATGCTGACTCAGTAGATCTCAGGAAGGACCTTAGAATCCAGATTTTTCAAAGCTATCCAGGTGACTGATATGCATCCAGCTCTGGAGTTACTTGCATTGTCCTCAAATCTAAGTGAGCAAATGAATCACCTGGAGACCTGTTAAAAATACAAATTTCTAAGCCCACTCCCAGAGATTCTGGTCCCTTGCGAGTCTGCAAGTCGGCTGCAATGGCAGGGAGGCAACTGGGAGGGGTGGGGACTGTGGTGAGCCGAAGAGCCCATGTCTTGTCTAAAGGGTCGGCCACTATTCGGCTTCGACCGGTTGTTACCATGTAGGGATGTGAGCCAGAGGTTGCCAGATCTGTTGCTATTTAAAGAGAAGCCAGAAGAGTTTCTATGAATGCTTTCATTTTTTAAATGTCACCAGATAGTTCAATTTTAAAACACTCTGCTGGCCAGCTAAAATACATCTGCAGGTTGTCTTTGCCCTAGATTACTAGTCTGTGACCTCCAGCTAAATGATTTCCGTGATCCATCCCAGGATTTAATTTACTTAACAGACATCTAAATGATGCTTGCTAAGTGCCTATCATTGCCTAAAATGCTTTGTGGAGATTAACTCGTTCAGGCCTCTTCACACGCTCATTATAACCCATTCTACAGATGAGGAAATCAAGAGCACAAAGGTCACTAAAGTGTCAGACCTGGAACTTGGATCCAGGCAGGCTGGCTGCACAGCATTGTCCCTGACCACAGGATATGCTGTTACGGTCCTTCCGCCACTTGCTAATGCAGCTTTTTTTTTTAATCCCCCACGAGCACAGCAGACAGCCCGGCCCACCTTCTTTGCCCGCAAGTTCGAAGCCGTGGTGAATCAGGAGATCATCGGGCAGCTGGACTATTACCTGTACGGGAACTACCCCGCAGGCACCCCGGGCCTCCGCTCCTACTGGGAGAACGTCTATGATGAGCCCGACGGCATCCACAGCCTGAGCGACGTGACGCTCACCCTGTACCACTCCTTTGCCCGCCTGGGCCTCCGACGGGCAGAGACGTCGCTGCACACGGATGGGGAGAACAGCTGCCGGTGAGCCCCCCGGGGTG
>NW_012148285.1:13326284-13362440 GCF_000956105.1 Propithecus coquereli | reverse complement strand
ATGGAAAATGTCAAATACGTACAAAATAGAGAGAACAGCGTAACCTCCTGGTTCCATCGCCCGGCCCTGGCAGTGATAATACCAACGCCGGGCTGATCTCATTTCATCTTCACTTTCTCCACGTTCTGCCTCCTCTCAGATCAGTTTGAAGTACCTCTCAGACATCATGTCATTTCGGCCATAAATATTTTAGCATGTATCTCTGAGAAATCATTCCTTTTTAAAGCATAACCACCCTGTCATTACCACACCTAAAAATAGAACCCCAAGCATCGTTAAAAGGCAGAACGCTTGTTTAAACCGCTCAAGGACCCCTTAGAATCATCTCGCCAACCACTACCTGCCGACACTTTAGGAAAGAGTGTTCTAGAAATAAGAAGAGGGGAAGGTGGGAAAAGAATTCGGCACCATCCCCTCTCCTCCCCTTTCATTGTGTGTGTCTTTCCTCTGTCCCCCAGCAAGATGCCTTGCAGATGTTCGCTTAATTGCAGTAAGAATTTGGTATCCTGTTTTCCCCGCTTGGCACTACACCATTAGCCCCTTTCCCTGTGCCGCTCGCAGCTCCCGCGACGGTGATGATCCTTTGTAATGCCGCCGGTGTTCCGCTGAGTAGGATTTCCAGCGTTTGCTTAATCCACCCTTTGCCGTCACTGTCGTCAGTAATGCGCCATTGTAAATAACGTCCTGATGGATATCGTTTTGCAGAAGGCCTTTTTTCCCTTTGTCTTTTCTGATTATTTCCTGGGGATAGAGTCCCAGAAGAGCACCTCGTCACTCTTCTTCTTCTTCCTTCTTCTCCTCCCACCGTCTGCGTGTGACAACACACCAACATTTTTTTTGAGCATCAGTCTGACTTCACTGAGCCTTCCCCTCGTGTGTCTCTTTGCCCCGCTCTTTCCTCTTCGCAGCAAGGGAACAAGGAGAAGAAAGGAATTATTTTGTGCAGAAAACTCTGGAAACACAGGCAGGTTTCCCGTCCGGTGCCTTATTCGTAGCCGGCCGGGCTTTTCTGCAGGGCGAGGACGATGTTTCCTGACGCCCTCACAGCCCCCGGCTCCTCTCGCCTCGCGGGTTCTGGTTTCGTGCAAAGGGAGGCCAACGGGAGGCACGAACGCGGGGCCCGCGGTTCAGCCTCAGCTCCACTTCCTCGCTGTTGGCCTCGGGCAAGTCGCTCTCCTCTCTGCGCCTCGGTTTCCTCACCTGTCAGATGAGAGGAAGAAGAATCTTTCTTTCACGAGGTGTCGTGAAATGTGGAGGAGGTCGTCCTCAAAAACCACCTTACGAGTGCCGTGGTGGTACCATCCCTGTTTTGACAGGGTTTTACATACCGAGTGCTCGATCAGCGTTGAGGTCATTGCCAGCATCTCAGTTGCCGTTAGTGCTAAGCTGCTAAAAAGCGGTCAGCGGTGAACCTGCTGTGTGAGATGGTGACGGGTGACATGAGCCACTCGTTCTCACTGTGCCTTTCTTCACTCCCCGCCCCTGTCACCGCATAGCGGACCTGTTCCCAGTCATTAAAGGCCATCCGAGGGCCACCTCCTTTGTGACACTTTGCGAGAACTTCCCTGATAGCCCCACGCCCACGCTCTCCCAAGCCGAACATAGCGCAGGGGCTTCACGTCCAACACGCCTGTGCACACGGCTGCGGTGCCTTGGATCAGGGTCACTGGCGAGCGTCTTGCCCCTCCGCTAGTCTGGGGGGCAGAATCTACTCCTCGCAACCACGGTACGTGTCCCCTAGATGCAGTGCAGTGCCTAATGCTCGAAGGGCAAATGTCGTTCGAGAATCATTTTAATCACAGCCTTCCTAGCATGTATAAGGCAAATGATCTTATAGGAAATCCCAGGAGAAACTCCCGATTCATTTAGGGTTGTTGAAATGTTCTCCTAGTGCTTATTTTGGGATGAAGTGAGCCATCCAGTTGCCTCAAGCCTGGAATCCTCTGGCTTCTACCTCATTTTTTGTTGTAATGGAAGCATCGTGCCTTGCTGTGGGCAAAGCTGATGTATTTATGAGTAGAAGCTTGCAAATAAATCAGGACAAAGGACTCTTACCCCAAAAGGCAAGAGAATGAATTCCTACCCCCTGGAGCATCTGGGGAAACAGCGTGTGAAAACTTGGAATCTTTTTTTGTCTAGGTATTTTATGCAAATTGTGCCTTTCCAGTCTATAGGATAACTTTTCATAAAAGTAATGTTTATTGATTTCTTTTTCTCATTAGAAAGTTATACATGTGCATTGCAGCAATTTTTGAAATGGCAGATTAACAGAACGAGGAAATGAAATTTGCTTATAATTCACCATCCAGAGACAAGAATGTCAGTACTTCGTTACAGGCCCCCAAATTCAAATGCCCTCTAGGACCAGGCAAGTGACAAGAGTCAGCCAGGTGGTCCCTGCAGGGCGGGCTGACCAGGGCCACCTAGAGGTCTGTGGTGCTGAACTCTGGCACATTCTGGAGCACAACTTGGAGTTGCGGACCAAATCTCCCGATGTTTTCAGCGCTCACCTTATTTAAATACGAAAGAAAAACACCTTTGGGCCAAACGAGTGCATCTGTGGCATCCTTTAGATTATTATATTGCTTCTTGATTATTTCTCTTTTCTTAGGGCAGTAACGGTTTTCACTACTTCAATACCAAATACCGTTAAGATGAGGCATTAGAGGACTTTGTGTTCAGTTCTAGGTTACTTGTGTCTGAGATGTAGCTTCGAAGCGCGGGGTTCAAGAGAAAGACCTTCTAGAATTTTCACTCATTCAATAAGTGTTAATTGAACATCTACTGTATGCGTGTCAGGCTCTGTGTTAGGCACCGGGCATTCAGCCGTGACCCAGGCGGACCAGGCTTCTGAGCTCAGTGCCCTCCCATTCCCATGTGAAAGCAGACAGCACCCAAGCACAAGTAAACCAGAACAAAAGATCAGTAAGGGTATATGTCTTACCCAAAATGAAGATGCAGTCATGTAACAGTGACGGGACAGTAACTTAAGATTTGGCAGTCAAGGAAGATCTGTCTGAAGTGGTGACACTTAAGCAAAATGGTAAGACAGAGCTAGACATGCAGTCATCAGAGGAGAAGAGCATTCCCAGCAGAGAGAATATCCTGTGCAAAGGCCCTGAGGCAGAAATAGGCTTAGCATGCTCAAGAATCCAAAATAAGGTCACTCGTGGCTAGAAAGTGGGGGATTTGGGCAGATGAAAACACAGTGAGGCTAGAAGAAAGAGGCAGGGCTTTGTAGACCAAGTAAGGAGTTTGGGTTTTAGTGCAAACGTTAAGCAAACCACTATGGCATCTAAGCAGGGGATGATGAATGTGGCTACTATGGGAATAGGTTAGAGCGGACAAAATAAGAGGGGGGTCAATTATGGAGGCTCCTGCAAAGGTCCAGGTGAGGAATGATGGGGGCTTGGAGCAGGATTCCGACCGTGCATAAGGAGAACAGAGGATGGATTCAGATGGAGACAACAGGATGTCTTGACAGGAGGTGAGGGGAGGCAAGCGATTGGAGATTAACTCCTAGATTTCTAGAGTGCTCGATTATTATTCATTTTCTTGACCCTCTCAGCATTCAGTACAGTCGACCGCTCCCTTCTGGAAACACTTTCTTCTTTGACTCCCATGACAAGCTGTCCTGTCCCACCCACTTTACAGAACACACCTTGACAGTGCCTTGTTTGTGTATTGCCACCGTAATGCTGCGTAACAACAATCCCTAAATCGATGTTTTGAAACAATAAGCATTGATGTAGTGCTCAAGTTGCAGGTCAGCTGGGCAGTTTTCCTGGGCTGGGCTGGCCTCACTCCGGCATCTGCAACCAGCTGCAGGTCAGGAGGGTGGCTGTGTTGCTCTTGGCTGGGAATAGTTGGCTGATCTAGGATGGCTTCGGCTGGGGCGACCAGGGTGACTCTGCACTGTTCCAAAAGCCTCACCCTCCAGCGAGCTAGTCCAGGCGTGCTCTCATGGTGATCACAAATGAGCAGGGGAACAAATGGAAAAACATGCAAGGCTTCTGAGGCCATGGCTCAGAACTGGCATGACACCCCTTCCACCACTTTCTGTTGGCCAAAGAAGATTCCAGAGGCAGGGAAATAGATTCTGCCTCATTGGCACAAGGAAACCTGCAAAGTCACATGGAAGAAAGCCTGGCTACAGGAGACAGGGAGACTTGGGGACATTAATGCAGGCAACCACAGGCTTTCCTATGCTATATCTTTGCTGTCCACAGCAGCCACTAGCCACAAGTGGCTATTTAACTCTAAATTAACTAAAACAAAATAAAATTTAAAATCCAGTTCTGCCACAGTGGCCACATTGCAAGTATCCAGTAGTCACGCGTGGCTGTGGCTACTCTGTTGGACAGCACAACAGTTCCCTCGTCACAGAACATTCTGCGGTGCAGCCCTGCTTAGATTTTGTGCAATGGTAACACAGCATCGCAGTCCAGGGCTTTCTGCTCCCCAAGTCCAGATTCGAAGCAGGTTTGCATGAGCCACAAACGCCGAGCAAACAATCTGAAGATAGTGCAGGCATTTTTCCCAGAGTCCCCGGAGGCATCCCGGTAACAAGGCAGTGATTTCAGGAGATGTGTAAACACAGGAATGCGGCTTCCCTAACCATTGTAATTGGACATAAAGACTTAAAAGTCCACATCGAGACCAGAGGGGAGGCTGCGTTTAGCTGAGCAGGGACAGTGGTCTGTGGAGTGCTATTACTAGGGACCCACAAGCACCCTCTTTGCGCTGTGCTACGTGTACATTGCAGAAGCGGCAGCTCTTTACTTTACAAGGAGGAAGGACATCGAGCCAGGCCCCTTCGAAGTCCTCCTTTGCTCTCTGTTCCCCGATGTTCTCTGGGCATCTCTGCTTAGCTTCCCTGCCCCTCTCAGCCAGCAAACCCCTGTGCACCAAGGGCATACATTCTAAACAACAAGCTACCTGCGCATGCGCACATGTATTCATGTCAGATTGGCGATCAGTTTTAAAGATGATACCTCCTGTTGGTGAAAAGGACCGTGAGAGCGTGAATCAGTACTTCTGATGAAGTTAGGCGGCAGCCATAAAGAGAGCCCATTGAAGATTCCAACAGAAAGAGAGAGAGGAATGAAAAAGAATTATCTTTAATTTTTGCTCAAGGATGTTAATGCAGCATTGTTTAGAACAGCAAAAAAATTAGAGTCCTCACTCTGCGAAATATGGCACTACATACAGTGAAACACTGTGCTTCCACACACACGAAATCACGTCCTCAGAGACTTTTCCAAGACTTGTGATAACGCTCAGGAAATACCATGGAGCTATAATGGAATATAGCCAGTCTACATGTTTTGATCCCAACTGTGCAATATTTATGCAAATATATGCATAGAAAATAAGGCTGAAGGGAAATCCATCAATATGACAGTGTTCACACTCCATTGTCACTCCCCGGGACCAAGCACCAGAGGACTCAATCAATATCTGTGAATTGACATTATTTATGGGAAGAGGCATAAAAAGCAGTCATTTTATTTTCTTTGTTGTATGGTCAGCATGTTTTTCATTTATAATCAGCAAAAAAAAAATCATTCATAGTCACTGAGATCATAGATACATAGGGAGCAGCTTTCAGACGGATGTAAAGGAATATGATAGGAATTGTATGAAATGGGGACTGTTCTAGGAGCAGGACTAGCTCGGTGGATGGGGAGCCCTGTCGTGATGCTGAGCACCTGCAGCCCTAACCCATGAGCTCCTGTGTTTTCAGGTACTACCCAATGGGCCACCCAGCATCTGTGCACCTCTACTTCCTTGCCGACCGCTTCCAGGGCTTTCTGATCAAGCACCATGCTACCAATCTGGCTGTGAGCAAGCTAGAGACCCTGGAGACATGGGTGATGCCGAAAAAAGTCTTCAAGATTGCAAGCCCACCCAGCGACTTTGGGAGGCTTCAATTTTCTGAGGTAAGAGGCCAGATGTTGTCACGGTTCATCATCTTTTGAAGTCCCCTTGCTGGGTTCTGCTCCACAATCTGACACTTGTAGTTGGAGATGGAGGAGAAGAGGGCTTGGAGAGCCCTAAAGATGTGTTCTGCAGCCCCAAACACACACCAGCATCTTAAACAGGGAAGGAGTAGAGGTACAGTGGAGTTGTCAAAGGACCAAACCAACCTAGAACCTTGACCTATTTTTTGGAGTAGAATTTCTGCTTCTCTTAATTTTTCGTCCTAGTCAGTGACCCCTCCTAAACTTATGTTAATAATATACCAGTAACAAACCAGTTTCCTAATGAAGTAGTGGCATTAGTCCCGTTTTACAGATGGGAGAACTGAGGCTTATAGAAATCCATTGATTTTCTGGATCATAGCTAGGAACTGGAAGAGCTCAAAATTGAACCCAGGTTTCTCTGGCCACAAATCTCATGTGTAATTGTGTTTTGTCTCCCAGTTTATAACACGGGAATTACCTTAAAGTAAGCACCAGATCAATCAATCATTGAATATATGAATGGATAAGTGGATGGATGGATGGACAGATGGATGGATGGATGGATGGAAGGATGAATGGACTGATGGATGGATGGGTGGATGGATGAGTGGATGGATGAAGGATAGATGGGTGGATGAGTGGATGAAGGATAGATGGATGAATGAGTAGATGGATGGATGGAAGGATGGATGGACTGATGGATGGATCGGTGGATAGATGAGTGGATGGATGGATAGAAGGATGGATGGATGAGTGGATGGATGGATGGATGGATGGAAGGATGGATGGTTGGAAGGACAGATGGCTCAATGGATGGAGATATGGACTGATGCATGGATGCATGGATCCATAGAAGGTGGTTTCTCCCTCCTCAATACAGCATTAGCTTTTAGTTATTTTTCTGACTAGGGAGATGGATTTACCCAGCACCACTTTGTAGCATCAGCCCTGCCTCCAGATCCCTAAGGCCCTACATGATCTGGCCTCCGTCTGCTTCTCCAGCCTAATCCGGTACCGCTCTCCACCACACTCACACTTCTTGCATCTTTGTCAAACATGCCACACCTCTTCCTGCGTCAAGCTTGGCACGTGCTGACCCCCCTGCCTAGAATGCTTTCCCCAGGTTGTCACATAGCTGGCTTGTTTTTTGTGATTCTGATCTAAATCCAAGTGGTGCCCCTTCAGGGAAGCCTTTTCTGGCTGCCCAATTGTGCCACAATAGCTACATTCTCCACCTAACCCTTCCCTATTTTGTTACCTTCTCTTAGCATTTACTGTCTAAAACTATCTTGTTGATTTATCCAATCACTACTAAATTGTCCACAGGAGAGCTGGAACTGTATCTCCTCACCCACTGCTATATCCCCAGCACGTAGAAGAGCACGTAGTGTTTGTAGATGGTGAATGAGATTTCAGAATGAATGAATGAATGCGCTTGGGTGGTGATGCTGCTAGGAAGGGGAAGCATGATCAGTCTTGGCCAGTGTGGCCCACACAAAACTCCAGCACCTGATTTCTGCCTTCCCCACATCAGTACGTAGCTAAGGGGGTGATTCATCTCAATGAGTCTGGTTGCTGGATTCAGGGTGAAGGATCCAACTTTAGAATATGGAGGATCTGGAGGGGCCGGGAGTATGGAGGGTCCTTGCTGGTCCTTATCCAGCCACCTGTGGCCTGCCTAGCTGATCCGTGCCCCAGGAATGGGTCCCCATGTCAAAGAGACACCAGCGAGAGTTAAGCTCTCATTTTCAATTAAGGCTCCTAGTGGATTTGCTGGATGTGAGCTGCCCAGGGAGCCCAGTCCATAAATTACTGGCACCAGGGGACAATTAGACACTGCCCCAGTTGGAGTCTGTGCTGGGGGCCCGAGCATTCAATTGACGACATTAATGTTCCATTAAAGAGATGAATGCCTGGTGTCTGGGCTCTCCCTGTTTCTCAGCCTGCTGTTGGGCGACTGGGCTCCTCTGGCAGTGACAAATGACGTTGGCCACTCCGTGGCTAGTGATTTGTGAAGGTTCCCACCGTAGGTCTGGTACCCTGGATGTGAGAACCACCAAGATGGCTGGTGGAAATAATGGCACCTAATGCTGAGAGCCCTAATTTTGTATTTTGAATTTTTTCTCGTCTTAATTATTTTTAATGGCACAGCTGTAAAATTGAGCAAAAAGGAAGGGAAGAGCTACAGGGCCACTTTGTGGGCTGTTGAGAACCTCCCTGGTGTCAGTACCACCCTCAGGGCCTTGCGTGGCGCCCGGCGCACAGCAGGTAGCCAGTCCTGCTGAGCAGCTCAGATAGATTCCTCCAGTCCACGGGGGAATTGGCTTGGAGAAAGGATGCCCATTTTTTCCGCAGGCGGTCACCAAGTGCCTACAATGTGCTAGGTGCAGGAGGGACAGCAGTGAACCAGACAGACCGGGCCCCTGTTGTCATGGAATTGTAGTCTAGTGGGGCAGCCAGCCAGTGAGTGAGCAAATAAATGAACAAAAACGGTTGAGCTAATAACACATATTATAGAGAAAATAGAACTTCATCCCTGTGATTGCTCACTCAGGATGTAGATGGGGGCTGCCTTTGATAGGATGATTCATTCAGGAAGGCTTTCCTAAGGAGATAACTTTAGAGCTGAAACCTGTACAAGAGCTAGCCATGGGGAGTTCTGGAACATTCCAAACAGAAGACTATGCGTCCAGAGCACATGAATGAGAGGGAGAATGGTAGGAGAGAGGTCTTAGAAGGGGCAGGGGGCTTGCCCGCCCTGGAAAGATGTTCAGATCGCATTTAAGTGCAGTGGGAAGCCTTCGGTGGGTTGGAAGCTGGGGAGCAGCATGTTAAGCTTGAACTTCAACATGTATTTAAACCTGGATAATTGATCATTTTGCAGTGGATGATTGTGGACTTCCACAATGAGGCCCTGTGAGAAGAGCTGGGAGGTCACAGCGGATGTGACAGCACCAGGCTCTGTCCCCGACTGCCCGCCTCCTTCATGCTTGGGGGTGGACTGTGTCCTCACGGTCTTCCGTTTAGAAACAAGATCCAGGTTCTTTTTATCAGCTGCTCCGCAGCTTTCCTGTCCAGGTTATCCTGGTTTTAGAACTCAGATTTCAGGGAACTGTTTATCCCCATTGCTATGGAGGATGCAAGGACAATGTTATGGAAGGTCCCCGCATGCCCTAGGTATGATCCTGAAGTAGTTTTGTGACCGTTCATCCATTTTGTTAGTATCTGTTGGAAACTGGTGTGAGGAGGGTCTGGAGCAGGACATTTTACAAGATCTTCCTGACTACTGGGTGGAGAATAAATCGCAGGCAGCAAAAGTGGAAGGAAGAAAGCCAAGAGCAGATTCCCGCAGGTCACAGCCGTGCACACACCCAGCTGGCGGTGGGAAGGATGGATCACACAGCATCTCCCATCCCTAGGGGTCCAGCTCAGAATGATTCTAGGAAACCAAAGCTGTCTCCTCCTAGGAAAGCCATCTGAACTCCTGCAAATGATAGGCCGTGCCAAAGGTCTCTCCTTTTTCCTAGCAGATGACAGGGCAGCTCCAAAACCCAAACTCTGTTCCTGTTCAGAACATGTGCACTAAACAGAGGTGTGTGATTTGGAAAACCAAGGACCAAAATGGAAACCAGCTGTATCTATTGAGTGGCAGGGTGGGTATTCCCTTGGAATAGGTGCAAGCAGGCACTCATTCATCCATTCTGCGCGTTTGTCTTGTCAAAGCACACACCGTGTCCAGGCACAGGAGGCCCAGTGGCTTAGTGAAAGGACACGGGCCTTGTGATCCCCAAGACGAGGTCCAAATCCCAGACCACCTGCTTACTAGCTGTGTGACCTCCAACAGGAGACTTAATCGGAGCTTCAGTTTCCTCATCTGTAAAATGGGCATATGAAGCCTAACCAGCAGGCTCCTGGGCCTTTCTGAGACCGAGCACCCTAGCTCAGGCCCGGTGGTTTCAGACTCACTCTCCTGTTTCAGGTCGGCACTGACTGGGATGCCAAAGAGCGGCTGTTTCGCAACTTTGGGGGTCTCCTGGGGCCCATGGACGAGCCGGTGGGTATGCAGAAATGGGGGAAGGGGCCCAACGTGACCGTGACCGTCATTTGGGTGGACCCCGTCAACGTCATCGCAGCCACCTACGACATCCTGATTGAGTCCACTGCCGAATTCACCCACTACAAGCCCCCTTTGAACTTGCCCCTGAGGCCTGGGGTCTGGACAGTGAAAATTCTCCACCACTGGGTGCCAGTTGCAGAGACCAAATTCCTTGTCGCACCTCTGACCTTCTCCAACAGGCAGCCCATCAAGCCAGGTGAGTACTCCCAATGTCTCTGCGGGGGAGACATTCCATCCCCAGGGCCTGCAAGGGGTGTTGGCCTGGGCAGATGCTGCTGCTCAGATGTGGGGCGTGTGGCTGCCTTACAGGACAGCGTTCTTTGCTCTCGGTATTTTTTTTTCCTGCTCATTTGCCCTAGAGAACCATCTAATTTCCTACCTGCACACTGAGGTGATGTCATCTGTCTATGTATTAGATACTTATGTATTGACTCCCATTGGACTTGCAGAAGGCCGCAATCATATGTAGGACAAGATGGGAAATAAACCCAGGCAGATAGTGCATTTCAGCAAATCTTGTTTACTATTTAAAAAATAACTAAAATAGGAAATTCCATTCATCAAAATTATGATGCCCTAGGTAGAAAGATGGACCACATACCAGTGGGAGATATTCGCTACATATTTAAAAAAAATAATACTCATATTCAGAACATATAAAGAAATCCCATGAATCAGAGGTTGGCAAGCGACGGGCCGCAGGGCAAATCCGCACACTGTCTGTTTTTGTAAGTACAGTTTTATTGGAGCACAGTCACACTCATCACACGTTGCCTGTTTCTGCTTTGGGAATAAAATGGCAGAGTTGAACGGTTGTGACAGTGATAGCACGGCCCACAAAGCCAAAAATATTTACTGTCTAGTCCTTTACAAAAAAGATTACCGATCCCTGCTATAAAAGAGAGGAAGCCAAAAAAGAGAGAGAACATGAATGGCCCACACACATATGAAAAGATGCTCAGTCCCATTAATAATGACAGAAATGCAAACTCAAAGTGCAAAGACATTGTACTCCACACCCACCATATTGGCCAATGCGTAACGGTTGGATAATGTCATATATTGGTAAGGTTGGAAAATAATGGACAGTCATCTAATGCCGGCGGAAGGGTGAATTGACAAGATGCGTTTGGAAAATGGTTTAGCATCTCTGTAAAGCTGAACTTCCACGCACCCTACTGCACAGAAATTCCACCCCTAGGTAGAGGCCCTAGAGACATGTGCAGAAATATTCATACAAGAATTCTTCACAATAGCACAAAAGCAAAAGCAGTCCGACATCGGAAAGGACAATTTGCGGTCTGTTCACACAGTGGAGCGCTACACAGCAGTGAACGTCAGTAAAGCGCAGACACACGTGTTGGCTCGGGTGAGTCAAACGTAATGTTGCGGGGAAAATATTACAGAATAAATCATAATTATGATGCGTTTATTTAAAGCTCAAGAACATGCAAAGCCAACTATATATTATTTCGGGATTCATGTGTCCATAGAAAGCTCTGAGGAAATGAAGGGAATTATTAACATGAAATTCAAGACAGTGGTTTCCACTGCGTATGGAGAGCAGGGAGATGTCTGGCTCCTAACATACCTGACTTTTTTGTTTTTCCACATTCGTAGAGTTGACTTTTATGCTTCTTTTTCCCCCTTTCCCCTTTCTTTTACCAAGGGGAATGTCTTTCTCCATCCTCGAGTCCTACCTCCGTGCGTAACCGCTGCGAGCAGTTTGGCATGCGTGCTTCCAGGGGGTTTTCAGGTTGAGTAGTTGTGGCAGAGACTAAATGGCCCACAAAGCCAAAAATAGGTACTATCTATTAGCACATCTTAGCATAACGCATATCATAGAACAGAAAAACTTTGCTGAGTTTTAAAAAATGGAATGATACATTTTGCAGTGAAACTTGCTTTTTTCACCTTCTGAGTCAGTATATGCAAAGCTACCAGCTGCAACCAACATAGTCCACTGGCTTAAGGAACCACAGTCTATCTGCTCCCCTTTGGTGTATCCGCTGTTGATGGTGATGATGATGCTGTTACAGACAATGCTGCAAAAAGATTTTTTTTTAATTATTTAAGACCTTTATTAACAGGTGCTTGCAGTTTGTTGACTTTTTTGAAAAAATCAAGTTGTAAACTTTTATTACAAATTAAAAGTGAAGTTCTTAAAAAATCTCAACTTGACCAGATATGAAACAATTTAAAAGCCTTTAAAGGCGTATTGAGAAAAACCAGGCGTTTTTAGAAAACATGTTTGTTATTACCAAAAAAGACATCTTTAGGTAAAAATAATAAAAACCCCGTGCTGCATAGATAATGCAGATAGTTCTAGTTATCTGGTCAACAGGCAAAAAGCAAGCACTTACGGTCTTTGGCTCCAATCTTTCATTCATTTCTTATTGCTGGAATTCATATTCGTTTCTTCTTGTCGGATGACCAAACCGGACGATGGTAGAGATGGGAGGGCCGGCATTTGCTCAGCCTCGCCCTGCCCGGCCCCGGGAGTGACGAATTCTCAGCTGGTGCTTCGGCTGCTTTTGTCTCTTTGCCATCTTGTGGTTTAGCGTTTTCTGGGCGTCTGCATCAGTAATCAAAGTTGCGGCGGTACTGACTGTGGGTCTCATCTCCTTAATTCTCTTTATCCTCTTCATTGCCGTCCTCTCTGGGCCATCTTTGGCGAGCAGGGCCCCTGCGGAATCGTGGTCCATAACCCCGATACATATTCTGTCTTACTGGTGGTCTACCTTGTTCTCCTGCACCCTGGCTGTCAGCACCCTGCATCACTCCTCCCTGCACAAGAGGGTTGGAACACTGTGATCACGCCCACAGGGTCTCCGCGTGTAGTAAGGTGGGAGCCTTCGCCCGCAGTAGGGCCGGCGTTGCTGGCCTGGCCTTCAGGAGCACGCTCCGGTCCCTCATTCTCTTCCCCACGCTCACTGTTCTGATGATTCTGCTGGTGATCACGTGGAGGACCCTGCGACACGGATGGCGTCTATAATGCTTGCGGTCTGCTGCGTATTGACTGCCTTGAACTGGATTCCACCAGGGCCTGTGACATTGCTGCCTCTGCACCCTTTTCTCCTTCAGCAACATCAAACTCCACAGTGTCTCCATCTCCTGCCCTGCGAAGTACCTTCCTGGGGTTGTTCTTTATGGCAGTCTGGTGTACGAACACATCTTCCTTGGTGTCATTCCTGTTGATGAAACCATATCCGTTTCTTACATTGAACCATTTTACTGTCCCCAAAACCTTCGTTGCGATGACCTTCATGCCCCTCGCCCCCCTCCCAGGCAGGCGCCACCGATGTGAGGCTGCCTGGGCCACCGCTCCCTGCGCCGCTGCCCGTGGTGCGGGGCTTGGAGTCCACAGCGCTGAGGGCGGGGGCGGCTGCTGCAGCCGTGGCTCCTCCCGACGTGTGATGGTAACTAGGCGCGCGACGGTGGGGCTTCCAGGGCTCTCCGGGGTCCGCTCTCCGCTCCCGCTACCGATCGAACTCCAAAAAGATTCTTAAACATAAAATTATACATATTCCTGCAGGTACATCCATCAGACTCCTAGAAATGGGGTTTCAGGGTCTCTCAGTATTTGGAATTGTTTGACTCCATCTAACAGATCACAAACCCGAAATCCAGAAACACATTCCAGCCCTTGTTAGCTGAAAAGAGGAGTTCTTGCTTGGGTTCCATTTAGCCAATGCTACAAGGGGAGGGAGACACAGACGTGGGGAAGGATCCCTGAAGTCCTAGGAAAGGGGTCTTGAAGTGGACTCAGCTTCTGCTCTTTCTCTGTGTTGAGCAAGCAGGAAGATGGGAACCTGGTGTTTTCCTGAGATGGCAGCCTGCTGCTCCACGCCCCTGTGAGCCGGGCAAAAGACAGCCCCTCCAGGGCTAGCCGGGCCAGAGCCCACCCACTAGGGCCCCTAAGGCCCCCTTGATTAGGTGCACATCTTGGTGTCACTAAGGATTTCCAAAGCCAGACAGGGAGTAGAGGGATGTAAATGGCTGATGTTGGTCGCTTCAGGTGCACCTGCAGGACAGAACAAAGGAACAGTCCTGAGTCCAACCCCGCCCCGGCAAAATAGCCCAGGGCCATGCGTTGAGTCCTGATTTTTCCAATGTTCTCTTCTAGAGTTTCTGAGGAACGCACGATTCTTTCCACCCATGCCCAGGGTGACCCCAGGGTCATTTTACCCCACGGGGAGTGGCCCTCCTGTCGTCAGTAATTGTATTTGTTAATGATGTTCCAATGACAGGGAACACAGAGGTGGGAGCAATGCAATTTGTAAAATGATTCATCAAGAGTAATTTGCTATTGATGTGTCCCTGGAAATCTGATGAGGTGGAATTGAGGAAAATTTAATTATAGAGATGAGCGTCGTGAGCTGATATTGTAATAGCATCTCCCACATTAACTTCATTTCTCATAAGGGTTTTTTGCATCAACCACAATATTTGGTTCCCACTGTTTGAATGTTTGTTAGCTGCTCCTTTCACTTTGAATGTCCTGCCTTTTGTCTGGGTATCCCTTCAGCCCCCCAGCTTCTCACTTTGCAGAATGGAGGCATTGGGACCTGCAGCAAAGACAGCAGGCTCTGGTCTTTTGGCAGATGGGGCTGGAGCTGCCCACCCTGACTGCCGGCACTAGAGAGGGGTGGGCTAGCACCAATTTCTAAGTGTGGTGTCTTGTAACTATCATGAAAGAGAGCAGCTTTGTTAAATCCCAGCAAGACAGAATCTATGTTCAATGCATATGTTCTTTCTCCCACTTGTCACTTTCCAAACCATAAAGCCCCTCCACTTCCTGGGACATTGGTCATTGAAGGAATGATGTTCTTGTGTGTTAGTCAAGGCACATTTTGAATTCAGCTAGTATTCTCATTGCTTTTAGAGGGACAGGTATACGATTTTTCTTGCTCCTCCTTCCCCACTCAGGACCACACATACTAGAAGAAATTAACCTGGTAATTATCCCAGTTCTCCTGGTTGCCATTGATGGTGGCAGCTGCTGTCAGGAAGCTTTGTCTTCTGAACACTGCATTACCTTGCGGGGAGGGTTCTTCTAATCCCAGCCATCTTGGCCATAGCAAACCCAACTTGGTAAAACACAATGCACCAGGCTCACTGTCCAGTCTTCTTAAAAAATATATGCTTGTATTTAGCAATAAAATAAGCAATGAATGGGGACTCCTTAAAAAATAGAAGGGTCTAGCTTCTTTCCTTCACTTCAAACTCCTATACTTTCTGCTTCCACATTTTGAAGCCCTGGGAAGTCCTAAGAGTCCCTCTTGTGTGCCTGTTACTTTACAGTTTTCTAGGACGTGGGCTTCCGTTTGAGCCTCTTGCCAGCCCTGTGGGACCAACTGGTGCCAGAAGGGGTACCCCCATCTTACAGATGGGGAAACGAAATCTTTAAAAGACTGGCTCCCAGATGGAGAAACAGGAACAGTGCTTTAACTTCCCACTGGTGGACGCATCTCCAGGAGAGCACTGGCTCCAACCCCAGATCTGTCTTTAACTATAGCTGTTTCCTCATCTGTAAAATGGGTATGATAAAACCAGCCCTATAGTTGTGTATGTGTATGAAGATTATAGACTAATACCAGCAGTAATAATTCCAGCTAAACATTTTCAAGCACTTAATATATCCGAGGTGCCGTTTTTAAGCACTTTATATGAATCAACATATTTCATCCTCACAAACAAAGCTATGAGCATGGTATTAGTACTTTATTCATCTTACTGGTGAGGAAACTAAGGCATAGGGTGTTGAAGTCAGAGGTCACACACCCGGCATGTGGGACGTGGGGATTCAAACCCAGACAGCATGACTGCAGTGCCTGGGCTCTTGCATGAAGCGTGTCTCAGAAGCTGGCACGTCATGGGTGCTCAGCAAGGCAGAAGTGTTACGAAAGCTGGTTTGACCGCCCACCCCACCCTGGTCCAAGCTTTGTGCTTTACGGGACGATTTTCCTGTGGTCAATTCATGCATCATGTGTTGAACTAGGCTGCCAGGAAGCAGAAATCCATGACTTACCGTGGTGGACGCTCAGCAGCTGAGAGCTGACTCCTCGCCAGGCTTTCAGGTCAGCAGACCTGGGTTCAAACCCTGGCTCTGACACTCATTACCTGTGTGATTTGGGGAAGGTGCTTAATTAGGCTTTGCACTTGCTAGTCCCTCTGCCTGGAATTCTCTTTCCCCAGATATGTTTGCTAATTAGCACTCAGATGTCACCTCCCCAGAGAGGTCTCCCCTGCCCACCCCAGGTAACATAAACCGTGTCACTCTCTAACCCAGGAGTTGGAAAACTTTTTCTGAAAAGGGATAGAAAGTAAATATTCTTAGCTTTTCAGGCAAAATACATCCTCTATCTCAAATACTTAACCTATGCTATGGTGGCACAAAAGCAGCCATAGACAATATGCAAACAAATGAGCATAACTATGTTCCAATAAAACTTTTTATTTATAAAAATAGGTGGTGGGTTAGATTTGTTCCAAAGGCTGTAGTTTGCAAACCTCTGCTCTAACGTAATACCTTGTTTATTTCCTTCATGACACTTATCCTGCCTGAAGTGACCTTATTTAGCTACTCGTGTATTTCTTTGTTGTTGTCAATCTCTCTCCACTGGCTTGTAAGCTCTTTCCCTATCTGGTTCACTCCACCACCTAGAATAGAGCCTGGTACCTAATAGGCACTTTATATATTTATGGAATAAATGCCTTGCAGATCATAGATGTTTAGTAAATATGTGTTGAATGAATGGCTTGCACAAAGTAGGTACTTAAAAAATACATATTGAATGAATGAATGATTGTCTGGACTACTGAAGACGCTCCATAAATACGTGTCGAATGAATAGAGGAACGCATCATGCTCTGAACAAAACGGGCTCTGTCCTTGCAGGCTCACTTTCCTCATCTGTAAAATGGGACTGCTAAAAGAACTTCCTCATGACATTGTCACGTGAATTAAAGGAGGTGATGCCCAGTGCCTGGTGCGGCACTGAGCATACGGTAAGTAGGTGTCCAGGTGGTGGCTCTTCTAATCCCGAAATTGTTCCCTTTGGCTTCCAGAAGAGGCACTGAAGCTGCACAACGGGCCCCCCCGCAGCGCGTACCTGGAGCAGAGCTTCCAGAGCCTCAACCCCGTCCTCAGCCTGCCGATCAGCCCCGCCCAGGTGGAGCAGGCTCGGAGAAACGCGGCCTCCACGGGCGCAGCGCTGGAGGGCTGGCTGGACTCGCTGGTGGGCGGAATGTGGACCGCCATGGACATCTGTGCCACGGGCCCCACCGCCTGCCCAGTCATGCAGACCTGCAGCCAGACGGCCTGGAGCTCCTTCAGCCCTGACCCCAAGTCAGAGCTGGGGGCTGTCAAACCCGATGGCCGGCTCAGGTAGCACTGGGCACGAGTGGCTCACAGCGGGGATCTCAACAGGAGAGTAGCCAGAGGGGCTGTGGGGCCTGGACCCTAGCCTCCCACCCCAGGGGGGTGCCTCTTGTGCAAGGGGGGGGGCTCATGGCCATAGGATGGTGGGGAAAGTAGGTGAGAAGGCCAAAGCAGGGGGTCCAACAACCTGCATTTGGCAAGCTGGGGGTGGGATGGCTCAGTCCCAGCGCCATGGTGGTCTCACCTCTTCTGGTTGATCCTCAAGTCCTACAGGTTCCTCGTCATCCCCTCCAATGACACGACCTCCCCAGACCAGTAATTTTCAAGCTTTTATTTTGAGCAGCAGAACGTTGTTGACTGGAGCGTAGTAGTAGGCAGAAGTTCAAGGTGCGGATGAAATCCAGGCTGCTCTGGTTGAAGCTGAGGAACGTGAAGTGTGAGGTTCCCTCTCGAAGCCCAGCCCACCGGGCGGTCCCTTTGCCGCAGGCATCTCCTAAGGCACCTCTTCAGAACCCAAGGGCTCTGCAAAACCCAGTTAGACCAGCACTGCCCAGACTGACCGTGGGTTTGCTCTCCAGCTCCAGCCTTCAGCTCGTCTTTCTGCTCCTCTTGGCTGGGAGACCCTGCGCCAGCCCTGAAATGACAGGCCCCTGAATATCACGATCACGGCCCTTTCAAAGGAGGTAGCAGGCTTGGGAGGGCCCTGAGCCTCCTAGCAACTCTCCTTAGGTAGAGCTATCCTCCTTAGTAAATAGATGAGCAAAAAAGCCTTTTGATGGTGTGCGGCCAAGGTCCACCCAGAAGTGTGACTGCCAACTGTCCCGGGTCCCAGACCTCCCCTGGCAAGGCTGCCACACAAAGTAGCAGAAACAAGACGATGCTATGAGCATGAGCCTCCAGCCTCCTGGCCGTCCATGGGCTGGAGGCCAAGGGCATGACCTTTCTAGTCTTTGAAAATGAGATCTTGGGGGACCATGGCCACGAAACTCAAAAGACATCACTCGTAGCCAGACTCCCGAGCTAGACAGCACAGCAATACCCGTCACCTGCCAGAGCCCTTCCGTTCTGAGGTCAGGCCCACAAAACCCTCCTGAGTTGCACGCTCAATGCTGTTGGGAGTGACCAAACTGCGGGAACCAGACTTCTCACATCCAGGAGAAAGCATTTCCGATTTGGTTTTTAATTCCATGCCCTTCCTTTATCCATGGTGCCAATAGGCCCATACGGACATGCAACATAAAAGTGGGAAGGTTGTTTAAAAATAGTGTTATTCAAATGCTTGAGTTATTGAAACCTGAAGGGTTTCCTTGCCATGGGCCCCCCCCCGGAGGCCTTCCTTCCTCCCGTGAACGACGGGGTTCCCTTGGAAGAGTCACACCCTGGTGGAGAGCCCGTCCTGCTACTTCTCTCCAGGGTGGGCTCAAAGGTACCTGTCAGTGTGTCGCCCCATCCTCTGCCCAGCAAGGCAGGATGTCCCGTTGGCAATTGAGGACATAGAGAAGGGACATTTTAGATATTTATTATTTATATGTTTTAGTCAATGACTAATTAGTAGGTGCTGTTTTTGCAGCTTGTCAATTATGTTATCTTACTAACTGGAGCTGCCTTTATTCACAAAAGGCCCCCAGCCCTTGCCACCCACTCCTCTCCCACCCTCTGGTGTCTCTCTCTGTCTGCCCTCCATCCTCCTTGTCCTCAGAGTACAGCAGGGAACACCCTGGGAGGAAAGCTCTGACCTGCGTCATCTGTTGCTTGGAGGAGTGGGTGCCTGGGGACCTCGAGAACCTCGCTGTGCCTCGCAGAGGGTATGGCCTCATCTGTCCCTTCACTTCCAAGAGCATTGGAATTCCTGAGCCACCCTTGCCCTGGCCCCCCGCCCAGGGAGGTGACAGACTTGGTGGGGGGTGGGGGGGGGGCGTGTGCTGACCGCAGAGAGCGGGGGTCCTCCCTGCTTGCTGTTGGTGACTTCCCGTGACCAATCTAACCATGGGCCTTGACGTGGCCATGACAGAGGGAAACAGGCCCCTTCCTTAATAAGAAGAGGCTGGTCAGACCCACCCAGAGAGCCCAGGAGCTAGCCATTGTCAACATTGGTCCTAGGAGCCTTCCCTTTCACTCTCCTTACCGGTTACTAGGGCTCTGTGTTTTCCGCAGTGTTATCTGCGGTGGCTTTGGGAACCCAGCAGTGGTAGGTCCCTGTGTAGAGTGTGAGCCTGCAGCCTTCAAGACAGGGCCCCTCCCACAGCCCCTGACATTTCTGCCTTTTTGCATCCCAGAACCAGTGGAGAAAGGCAGAGCTGACTTGCTCTGGGGACACTCTCTTTCCCCTGAGGTTTCACTCCCCTCTTGCAACTAATTTGGGGTGTTTCTCTGTCTCCTCTGTTTTCAGTCCAGATAACAATTTTGTAGATGTTACATTTTGTTAAAAAAAAAAAAAAAGGATTCCAAAGTACAGCATGATTTAAGAAAAAGGGATGTTTTCCCAGGGAAAATAGCATAACTCCTTTTTTTTTTTTTTTTTTTTTTATGCCTGAGAATGATTTATTTATTGGAGGCCATTGGTCAGGCAGCCTGCAGCTAGGGCTGCTTGAGGATTTCAAAAGCACAGAGCTGCAGTTTCTGGAAACCCTATTACAGCCTGCAGGGTACAGTGACTGTGGGCTGAGCCACGGGCTAGAGTCCTGGAAATTTAGAGGTAGGACTTGCGTGGTGGTTTGTGGGGCAAAGGAAATAGTCCATACGTAGACTGCTGCACTGTACGACTTCCTACCCACCCAGTGACAGTCAGGCAGAAATTGAGCTCAGGAGACAGCAAGCCATCCCAGATCCCTCCCCGGTCATGCATAAAGCAGTATGTCTCCAAGGAGGAAGTGAACAACTCCCAAGGTCCTCATGTTTTAAGAAGTGCACTAGTTCCTCCCTTTGGAAAAAAGGCTTTTCTGCTGGGATCATAAGTTCTGGCTTTATTTCTCATTGCTGGTTTAACTTTTAAAATGCAAATGGAGGTTTGAGAGGATAAGCTAGACCATACAACCTCCCCCACCCCAAAGAGGCAAATTGCAGCTACTCTGGGCACATGCCTGGGTAGGTGGGTACCATGCTTCCTTCTGGTTCTCTGGTTTGCAAATACTGAGAGGACAGTGGCTGGACCCTTGGACTCTGCCAAGAAGGTGCAGAGTAGAGGAAAGCAGTAGCCACTGGGTGTGTGGCATGGACAAAGACCCCTTTCACAACCAAGTTCACCGAGGATTAGGGACACCACCTCCCTGGCAGCATCCCAGGGGGCACACTAGAAACAGCTGTCAACACACTCAAATGTAAAGACAGCAAGGTAGGTCTGCCAGATCAAACCACACTCTATGGCGGGGGCACAAATGCTTACAGGGTCCAGGACGCTGACACAGATGAGTGAAACGGCTAGTGTAAGACAGAGGGGAGTGGTGGGGACCACGTATTTACTGGCATGCAGGGGACCCATCCAGAAGGAACAGCTGCCACTCGGCTCCAGCCTGTCATTGCATGTAAGAATGCAAGCACAGTGTAGTAGTGGGATCTTCCAATTTGGTAAGGGAAGCCAGAAATCCAGATTTTTATTGAAAATCTGATTTTTCAATGTCAGTTATTTTTTTTTTTTTTTTAACACACTGTGGTCAAAGAAAAATTCCACAGTTCCACTTTTGCACTGCCGGCAACGTCTGCTCTCTGGAGAGGTGGTTTAAAATGAGGTTAGGCATTGACCTGGTAGAGGAGGGAAAAAACCAACATCAGGTCAGGGCAAAAATAATAGCTCATGTTGAACTCTGAAGGGAAGGGGGCCTCTTGCTAGTTATTCCTCTCCCAAAGAGGCCATCCCAGTTTCTTCCAGAGGAAGACTGGCTTGTTCAGCTCTCCCAATCCCAAGACAGCTTGTGCTGAAGGGAAGGAGGAACAGAATTTGGAGATCTGGACTCTTACCCCTTAGACATGCCGAGATCCACATCTGCCTGGGACCACACCTTCTGGAGCGCCATCAAGTCAGGCAGAAATGGCAAACACAGGATCTAGGAGGAAGGAGTGGTGTGTGAAACAGCTGGGCTCTCTCCAAATCCCGAGTTTTGGCTGCCTTCTTGCCACGTATCTGGAAGCCTCTTCTGAAACCATGCAGAGCTGTGCTGGCTCACTGGATGGCCTCTTAGCTTCTGCCTCAGTTACCTTACTTTGCCCATGGGTCTACCACAGGCACTACCTCATTGTGTCTGCTGAGAAGTTTACCTGGGGGGGGATGAAGGTGTCCAAATCTGCTTGAGTTGAATGTACGATCTATGCAAATTCTCTCTCTGTCTCTCTCCCCACCTCTCTGGCTCTCTAATTTAGAAATATTATTTTTCTTACCTTGCAAACAAGATACTGTATAGGACCCTCTTAAGACTGAGGAGGGCTTTCATGCGCCACCTGTGTCTGTCCCTCACGTTGTCTTTGGTTCTGTTCTTGCCAAGCCCCATGCAGGGAGAAAGTGGCCTCTCTTCCCTCTCCTCTTGGCTGGGAATACTCCAGCTGCCTCTGCCTACAGACACCACAGAAAACAGGTTCTGCACCTTGCCACCCCCATTCTTAACGCCACCTCTTGCATCCCTCATTTTCCTCCAACATGCTTCTCCCATCCCTCCTTCCAAAAAAAAAAAAAAAAAAAAGCCTTAGGTTTCTCCTTTTTGAAATGTGGCCTTAAAATTATTTTTGGGAAGCTGACCATCCTCTCCCTCACATTTCCTCCCACATCCAGAAGAAAGAGCATCATGAAGCTTTTCTGGCAGCCTCCTAAGCGAGAGGCTGCCAATCTACAGTTTGCAGATATGATAGAAATTGCTCACAAATGTCATCTTTAAGAAAAACGTCCTTATATTTTTCCTATGGGCAAAATAGAGGCTTGGGTGTTCATCTAAACCTGAGCCAGCTCCTGAAGCACTCTCTTAGAGCATACTGCCTCTGTAATGGGCTGGCTTAATTACCTGCAGAGTGCTCACAAAGGCTTTCCAAACCTCCCCTCACCCCAAGACTGGGTGACTTTGTGTACTTCCTCCAAGGATAAATCAGGAGGGGTTCTCAGTTTATCCTTCATCCTTCCTGCCTGGAAAGTGATAGCACTACATATTCCCAGCAGATGGGTGGTGTTCTCAAAGGAATCACCCCCTGCCTACCTTCAGACTCTATCCTTCATCCTTCCATCGCGCCAGTGCTGATGGAGGCCAAAGACAACCCCAGGGTTTTCATAGGAAATTCACTGGAATTGAGCGCAATTGTCTTTGTAGTCCTTTTGTCTTTTTTTAAAAAATATTACGATGTTGTCAATAGCGTTTGTTTGGGTATTTGTTTTAGAGGCCTCACAATAAGTTATTACCGTCCCCTTCATTGTTTTCAAAGATGTGGTGATATAGTTTTTAAAAATAACTATTTTGTTATAGATCATAATATGCATAAAACTGTACAGAAATATTTTGTAATGTATTGATTTTAAAAAAAGAGAATCTGTAAATAAAGTTTTAAAAAAGAGAATTCAAATGGCACACACTGAAAGATGTAGATATTTTGCTATTTATTTAAAGGAGTATTTTAAAAGATATCGAACTATCAAAAAATTGACCAATAATCAAAGTTTCGATCATTCGAAAGCTTTTCTTCAAAGTAGAATGTGAGTCTTGGAAACAATTGCATTACCTGCCCATTTTTGCACCTTTTCTGTCTTTTCATTTAGCAGAAAACAAGAACAACGACGACAACAAAATTGTGCCTTAGCTGTATTTTTTTGTCTAGGGGAGTTTGTTTCTGTCTGACAAAGCAAAATTTTTTGCAGAAAACAGTGGATGTATTAAATACTGTATCATACCAAAAACACTGCAGGTGTATATAGATGCTTTCTGTCATACTGTGTTTTCAGATGCAGAATTTTAAAATTAAAAAAAAAATACTGTCTTTATGCAACAGTGGCTGTATGGCTTCTTTTCAGCAATACTGTGCGTCTTCACACAATCTTATATTCTATCATCTGTATGGTGACAGGATGATTATATAATTTATCATCCAAACTGGGATAATACTTTTGAGAGCTAAAGAAGGCACCACCTGGATGAGACGCTGAGGCCACAGGCATAAATGGGGCTTCTTTTGGGAAAACCTGGATGTGTGAACATATTCCCTCGCAAAGTCAGCCGCTGTCTCTCAACTGGATTATTGAAACACCCTCCTATAAGTGATTCATCCCCTGGTTGAGGCAGAAGTGTATAATTTGAAACCCTTATCAAGTAGAGGATAGCGAGGAGAGACTATCTAAAGTTGCAAATGGTTTTCTATACCCAGTTGGCTGGATGTTTCACAAACCTGTTTTCCTTTCCTCTTCACCAAACAGCTAGACTATGTTTTCCAGACTGCCTTGTTCCGAGCTGTGGCCATGTGACTGACTCAAGCCAATGGAATGGATGTACAACACCTCTAGCCCTGGCCCATAAAACCTCCCACTAGGCTGTCTCTTGCTCAGACTTTCCCCATTTGTCAGCTCAAATGTTTTAATCATCTTGATTTTGTACATTCATTCAGTTGGCCTGTTCTACTGCTCTTTTTGGAACCTTCACACAGCCCCCAACTTAAAATGAGGCAGTGTGAAAATATGGGAGAAGGCAGAGCCCCTGAATAGCCACATAAAAGGCCACCTGACCAGAGTCACCCCTATTGACTGTGACATGAAAAGAAATAGCATTTATTTCTCCATACAACTGAGAATTTATCTGTTACAGTAGCTAACCTTAGCTTAATGAATCCATCTGGACATGGAAATTTAGATGTTTCTCTGGGAAAATCCAAATTTTAGCCCCTTCGTTCCATACGTAAAGACATGGAGAGCCAGATGGGTGAAGGGATGTGCCTGAAGCCACACGTGGTCATCATAGTCAGGTCTAGAACCAAAGTTTCCTATCCCCTGATGAGATTTTGACAAGTCATTGGGAGGACCAGTTCCTCCATCCTTAGGTTCATTATCATGTCTATATGTGGCTTCTGAGGGCTATGGCCAAGGCTTGGGAGTGCCCAGCTGGCTGGGTTGTAGAGATACCTCTAATTCACCCTACAAAGTTTTTAAAGGCAGAGCGGCGCTGAGACTTAAGTAAGATGTTATCAAGTAGAACAAAATAAGCTAGATATCTCGTCATTAGACAGAGAGGCAAATATATAGGGAGCCGTGTCAGCTTCAGCTTCCTTGAGCTTGGCTGAGAAGAGAAGATGAGTGATTCCATATTTTAAAAGATGGATAGACCCAAGATTCATTTGCCAAAACCTCTTTCCAGCCTGACTTTATAGCCAGCCTCCCCCTCCTCTGCCCAAAGATAAGCCCTCAAAAAATGAGTTTAGGTGCTAGGGAAGAATAAATTTCTGAAATCTCTGTAGGAGTAAGGATCATAGCTGTCTTGTTCCCTGTGGTGCTCCCAGTATGTAGCACAGTGCGTCCAGGGTATGGGCACCCAGTGAATGTTCACTGAATGAACAAGTGAACAATGCTGTATTTCTTAATTCACTAACAATATGAGCATGGGGTCATTTGTCCAAGATGCTGTCTTTACACCCATCATTTGATTGATAATATTTGTCAAAACATAGGTTATTTTAAAGTAAACCATGATTTTAACCTTCAATAATGAGATTTCTAGGCCTATTTCATAGAAGATTGGTTGGAATTTCTTTCTTATTTACTTGGTTCATCTGATTAATGATTTTATCCTTTTCCAAACAAAATTGTACATTAAACCTCAAGAGATTTTTAAAACTTGGGGATTGAGGGGACTAGAAAGTTCTATCTTAGCAGTGCCCCCCACCCCCACCAGCCAGCCTTTTTGGTGGCTCCAGGGGATACATATACACAGCCATGCTTTGAAATCCATACTTCTGGTGGAAGCAGCTAGACTCGTAGGATTGGCTGAGGCCTTGCTGCCAGGCAAGTTCTAGGCCAAAAGTTGAGTTCTAGGCTGGGTTTCTGAAAATAAGACCAAACCAAGAATAATTCACTCCTCACCTAGTGTTGGAAAGTCTGAAGGGTAGTATCGGAGAGCTGGGGCTAAGAGGAAGTAGGACTGGCCTGAGGTCAAGGTTTGGAGACTCTTGATCCTATACATTCATAGTTAGTTCATCTGTTCCACTTGTCTTCCTGGAAACCTCATACAGCCCCAACCATGATGGGAAGTACTGGCCCAAAAACCAAGAGACCTAGGCCCTCCCTAGCTCAGGTTCTGCCATTTGCTATGTGATCATAGCAAGTCTCTATCAAACAATAGATCTCAGTCTCCTCAACTGCCAAATAAATGGGAGAGGGGGCCTATTGACCACTGGGGCCCTTCAAGTTCAGACATGTGGGTACATAATTCAATTCCCACCCAGTACCTGATACAGAACACATAAAGTATCAGATCCTTACAAGAATATGTTCTCAGGATACGATTTTTGATGTTCACATCTATATTAGGGTTCTTTCACTTGCAAATAACAGTAACCCAACTCACAGAAGTGTAATCAGAAGAAAAATTAATCAAATCATGAAACTGTGGAAGATAACAGAATTAACGTACAAAATACAAGAACTAGGGTAGCCCTGGGGAACTCAAGAACTGGAACTGGAATCTCAATATTTAATGGTCCCCTTTTTCCATTTCTGCTGGCCCCAGCCTGATTATATTCTCTCCTACAGACAGCTGACTCCACGTGGTAAAGAAAGAAGGCCCCAGAAGCCCCTGTTTCTTGTCCTTCAAACTCTTTAACACAAAAATATCAACGTCCTTTATCCTCATTGCCAAAAGAGATGGCTGTAACTCTGGACCTATCATCGGGGTCTGGCAAACAAGGCGTTATGATTGGCCAAGCCTGGATCATATGCCCACCCCTGTGGCCAGGGGATTGGGTGGGAAATGGTGATTGGCAGCGCTACCCCAATCACATGATTGGAGTAGTAGAGAAGCATATCCCCAAAGGGAGAGGATGGTGCTGAACAGACAAAAACAACAGATGTCCATCCACTGCCACAGCCAACTCCAGGCCCAGGTGGCTTCTCAGCTTGCCAGTCCAATTCGTTTCTGCTCCTCAAGTGCCCAAATTGTCTCCTTCTGGCTCCTCTATATCTCCCTGAGGAGAGGGCTCTGGGCCTGTCTTAAGCAAATCATTTTAAATAAATATCACATGGACAGCACAGATGATTTCATCCTCACTTAATTGGCTGTGGAGTGTTTATGCTTATGGAGCAACACGATGGATTTCTTCTTCTATCCTTGTAGCCTGGTCACAGGACACATGAAAAAGGCCCACGTAATGGCCCTTTACTAATTGTGGTGGATAATTCTAACTTGCCCCAGAAAGCAGGGCCTGTGCACCTGCCCTGAAGACCAACATCTCTCTCCACACTTCTGCACATCATCATCCCAGGCTCCCCACTGAGCTTTCAACTGCCCGTCCCCTCGTCAGGCATCCAGAGTGCTCATGCTAACAAACGCATCCACGATGCAGTGGCCATGGCTTACGGGTTCGTATGTTAAGCTTCTAAACATGGAGCTGATGAGGAAACCAGTGACTAACCCAGTGGTAGGAAGCACTGGGAATGAGTGGGCTGTTAGGCATCAGAGCAGATTGGGTGGGACTCAAGAGAAACCCTGGGAACGCTTTTCAAATGACACTATCAAGGTTGTTCCCCTTACTACCAATTTTCCAGTGTCTCTGACCAAAATAAGGGCTCCTCTTCCATCTGTGGAATCAGATAATCCTGTGTTCAAACACTGCTTTCATCACGGATTAGCTAAGTCAAGCTTGAGACAAGGTCTCTAACCTCTCTATGCCTCAGATTCCCTATCTGCATGTTGGGGATAATAATTACCAACTCACAAAGCTGTTGGGGAAAAAATTTTAAAAAGACAATTGCATGTGAAATACATAGCCCAGTGTCTGCATACAGGAGGAGCTCAATAAATGTCAGTTCCCCTTGCTTTCCAAAGGTGAAAGCTCCCTGAGGGCAAGGAAAATGTCTATATTCTCAACACACATTAAAGGCCTTGACACAGAAGATGGTGTGCCAGTGTTTGATGAATGAATGGATGAGTGAATGAATTGGACCGCTGCTACATCCATAATAATTTCTTCTGGGGCATTCCATTTAGACTGGTCTCCGCATTCATTCTGAGACTTGATGTCTTCCTTAAGCCTCTACTTATGACAAGGTGGCATCACCTTGATTTCTGAGAGTCAAGTGAGATTATCTCAGACGCCTCAAACCGAGGGAGACACAGTGTTGCCTCCAATCTCTTTGGAGGCTGTTGGGGAGAATCGAGTTCAGCTACAAGCCTGGGTTGCACTTCCACTGAATTGGTTCATTTTACAGATTACACCTCTATTCTGCAGGTTCTTTTTTCCTTCCTTCTGCATCATATGACCCCTTCCCTAAAAAGTACCCCAAGCCCATCATTCCTCAAAATACTGTTGTAGAGCTATGTGGACAGGAGATTTTACCAAAGCTTTCAGGTAAGTGATTGCATGAGATTTCAAATGATTTAGAAGTTAATATTAGATACCCCCATGCTCAGGAACATTAGGGATATAGAGCCCTAATGGTACCCTAACCCACAATCTGAATTTATCTAGAAATCTAATTGCTCCATCCCTCAAATTCTCTTCCTCCGAAATGTGCATAATGGTGGCCACCTGGGGACAATATTTGTGATGCAAATTGAACAAGCACTAACCAACAACTTGGGTTTGAGTTCTGAGCCTCCCACTTATTTACAGTATGAATTTGAGCCAGTTACTCAACTTACTGTGATGCAGTTTTTCCATTGCTTTGAGAGAGAGAGAGAGAGAGAGATCGAGATCTTATCTGCCTGACCCTCATTAGTGAAGGATTCATGTAAGATTAAGCCAGTGTTCCCAATCATGGCCACACAATAGAATCACTTGGGCAAGTCTGATGCCCAACCCACACCCCAGACCCATTAAATCAGAATCTCTGGAGGTGGAGCCCAGGCATCAGTCATGTCTAAAGCCCAAGTGATTCCAATCTAGTTAAGCACTAGATTAAATGGATGTGAAACCTTTCCCCAAATGTTGAGGATTAATATTATTACACTAGTTTGCAACAGCCCTTTATGTGCTAAGAAAACAATGCTTCACTTGAGAACATAGGTTCAGGTGTTCATATGCCAGTGCCCCACTGTGGTAAGATCAGAGCCACAAGGATAAAAGTTCCAAGGTATTACTAGAAAACATCTCAATGTTCTAGATTCACTAAGTTTTCTTTAAAATGTGAGCCTTAGAATCACCTATCTCAAGAACTGGGAGGAATAGTTACAAATATATCCTTTATTCTATTTTTCCACCTCCAGCAAAAGTTGTGCTTCAACTGTAGCAGACAGACTGGGCATCATGAATTCTCTGGGGTGGGAGTGGGGACTCCATCACCTGCCCCACCCAACCCCACCTTTCTTTCCAATCCTGCCAGGCGATTTACCCAGTTTCCCTCCACCCTTGCTCATGCCACACAACCCCTGCGCACATACATGGCTGACCCTACTCAGTTTACACTCCAGAGCCAATGGAGAGTGTAATGCTTGCTTGGAAGTCTTCCTATATTACACAGACCCTTCCTTGACTATCTTTAACTGATGCCTCCTCTATCAAGCTGGGCCATGGAGAGAGAGTGGGCCTCGCACGCTGCGGGTGTGCCCACAGCTAGGTTGACACTACTTTGTGGCTAACCTTGAGTTATCCTGCCAGGTGAAGTGTTGTCTTCCCAGCGAGGCTATTAAGTTTGCCTAGAAATGGGATCATATCTTCTAGACCCTCCTCCCGACTCCAAGTGTGGTCCATGGAACAACATCAGCATCACCTGAGAGCTTGTTAGGAAGATGGAATCTCAGGCTCCACTCCCAACCTACTGAATCAGAATCTTCTTTTTAACAAGATCCCCGAGATGATTTGCCTGCATGCACATTAACATTTGAGAAGCACCGATCTAAATCTTTTAGTGTCTAGAACAGGTCATTGATTCATCAAATAAGTGGTTACCAAGCACTGCATAAGGAACTACACCGGATCAGATGATGACAACACAGTGTGCTAAGAGCTAATTTAGGGGTAAGTGCAGGATACTCTAGGAGCATGGATAAGAGAAACTATGAAGGTTTTTAAATATGTCCACAAATTCTTTGAAATACCGCCTTAATTCCCTTCCCCCTTAAGGGGGACTTTTAGTGAATTACTTCTAATAAGTAGGCTATGATAGAAGTGATGGTGTGTGACACTTCAGACATTAGGACACAAAAGGCATTGCAGCCTTTCCCCTGCTATCTCTTGGATCACCCACTCTGGGTGAAGTCAGCCACCAGGTTGTAAGGACATTCAATAGTGACATGGAGAGGCCCCATGGAATGAGGAACTGAGGCCTTCTGCCATGTTAGCCCCTTGGAAGCAGACCCTCCAGCCCCAGTCAGGCTTTCAGATGACAGTAGCCCCAGCCAACACCATGACTACAACTCACAAGAGACCCTGATCCAGAGGTGCCCAACTAAACCAATCCTGTATTCCTGACCCACGGAAAATGCAAGATAAATGTTTATAGTTTTAAGGCACTAAGTTTGGGGTGATTTGTTACGCAGCAGTAGAGAGCTAATGCAGGCAAACAGGGAAAGTCTCCTAAAGGAAGTCATCTCTAATCTAAGACTGAAGGGTGCATGGAAGTTAGCTTAGCAATATTGGTAGGAAAGAGTTTTCCAGAGAGGGCAAAGGCCTGCTAGGGAGAATGCGATACTTTGCAGGAACTACAAGTGACTCAGACAGCGAAGGGGAGGAGTGACAGATGATGCCAGAAAGGATGGCAGGGAACAGGTCATGTAGGGCCTCACAGGCCACAAAGGGAAGGCTTGGCTACCTTGAGGACCACATGGGATTTTCACCAGCACAACAGTGACATGGTCAGATTTATGCTTTGTAACATTTATCCTGGTATTTTGGGGGAAGAACAGGCTGGAAGGGAGGTGAGATGGGACATGGGAAGACCAGGGACCAGGCTACTGTAGCAATCCAGGTGGGAGATTATGACAACTTGGACTACAGTGCAGCTCTTATAAACATGAAGTGCTTATTTATTGCTTGGAGATGTGACGGTACAGTTGGCTGAAGTCTCTCCTGGGTCTGTGCATGAGCATTTACACTCAGCATTTGCTGACTGGCTCTGAGCATGTAACCTCAGGCAGGATTTAGAAGTGGAAACTAAGATCATAAAGGAGTGGTTTTGTATCTGAACAGTGGCCAGCATCCCCAGTAACCTCTAGAAACCAACCCTTAAAGCAATGGAAACCAGGATCTTGGAGAGAGCTCCAAGGAAAACTGAGTCCAGAAGGACTCAATTGGGAGGTGAGGACACTAAAGGCTCCTTCCATGCCCCTGACTCTCAAAAGATGATCTTCTCTCTGTCTAGAATAGGCAAATCTATAGAGAGAGAAAGTAGATTAGTGGTTGCCTAGGACAGGAGGTGGGGTGGGGTATAGGAGGGTGATAACTAAAGATTACAGAGTTTATTTTAGAGATGATGAGAATGTTCTAAAATTGACTGTAGTGATGATTGCACAATCTATGGATATGCCAAAAACCAGTTAATGGCACATTTTAAATGGGTGAATTCTATGGTATAGGAATTAAATACCATAGAATGAAGCTGTTGTATTTTTTAACCCTTTCCCATACTTAATGAAGACTACAGACATATGTTTAGTTGATTATTGCTTACCAACCTCAGCTAAAACGTAAGCTTCGTGAGGATGAAATTTTGCCTATTTTACTCACCATTGGTTCTCCATAGTGCCAAACAGAGCCCAACACATAACGGAACTTAAAAAAGATTCAGTGAGTGAAGAAATGAAGGAATATCTTGATCAAACCATTTGAAGCAAATCTTCTCCTTGTTCTAATAGAAAAAGTGTCCCTCCCTCCTTCAAACGTCTGTAGGGGTGATACTGTCTTCCATAAGAGTAGCTTGGAAGAAGGTCCCACAAGTAACCTATGATATTGGCTTCCACGCAGAAACCTAATTCCCAGCAGATCTGAGATCCAGCCATCACACTGGTGGGCTCCTCTTCCATTTGACACGATCCCTTTCAAACTAGCTGAGTCAGCACCAATTAGCACTCACTAATCCAATTTTTATGAAATTGGACAAGCAGACACAGAAGTTCACAGAGCAGAACAAATGACTGGAAACCAGAGTGAAATACCTCTTCTGGCTTCTTAGCCTGCTAAGGTGTAAGGGGCCCTTCCAGTGGGAATTAGAAAGCAGGTAGCAGTTCAAGGTCAGCTTGGATGCACATGCTGCCGTGACGTCACAGGCATAGGAAATGGAGGTCATGTATGATAGTAACGGGCCCTCTCAGGCTTTGTGGAGCCAGAATTCGACGAATCATTTGTGGCACCACTTCTGGTTCTGTGCCTCCAGATGCCCGTCCATGAACACACATTCTTTCATTCAGCCTTGAAACCTGAGTAGAAATGGAATCTTCCATCCAGTGGGTGACGACATGAAAGCAAAAGGTGTTGGCTGACTCACTTAGGAACCCAGAGTTAATAAAGGAGTCCTTGCAGCAAACTGGCTAAGCTCATGAATTTTAAAATCACACCCAAGTTTGAGTAGTAATTTTGCTACTATTCTCTTACCTTGGGATGATCAGTTAATGTTTCCAAGCCTCAGTTTCCTCATCTCCAAATTAAGCACATCTATAAATTAACTTCTTGGTATTAAACAACATAATGCATATAAAGTATTTATCACCTAGCAAAAAAGTATTTGCTATCAGGCCTAGCAAAAAAGTATTGTTGATAAATGTTAGCTTAAAAAGACACAGTTCAGGCTCTTTCTATCCTGTTTCATGAAAAGCTTAAATACACCATGTTCTACTAATAACCATCCTGTGCCTTCACTTTCCTTGCCCAATCCCTTTGAATGAACCTCAGCATAGGTGATAAGATGTGTATTAAGTCCATAATGCATGCATCTGTTCATTCAGTGCAGCTTTGTTGAACACCTACTATATGCCAGGTCCTGAGCTAGGTGTTGGCTAAAAATAATTTTAGAAATAAAAGGCTCCATGCCTACCTTCAAGGGACTTGTAATAAATTAACAGGATAATGTAGGATGAATGTACCAACAAGAAGTGAAGTAATTACAATTTCCTGATGTTTTGACCTGCCCTCATGCCTCCCTGGTCTGTCCCATCCTCAGCTCATCCCCCATGGTTCCAGAAATGCTCATCCTCCAAACATGGGATGTTGTAATTGAGGAGTGACTGGAGTACTAGTTATTCAGTGCCCCAACTAGTATTTACTGAGCAGGTACAATGTGTCAGGCACTGAATACTGGGTATACTGGATCCAAAATGGTAACAAAACAGATGTGGTCCCATTCCTTGTGAAGTTTAGATTCTGGTATAGATAGATGACAGCTGTTAATAGAATAAGTGTGTAAATAAATGAAAAATTGCAACTAGGAAGCAGTGAATGAGAGGACATAATGTGATAAGAATGTATAATAAGGAAACAGGAACTTGTCAGAGAGATAAGAGAAATCTTCACAATAAAAGGAGGCTGACTCTGAGCTCTGATATATAATGAAGATTTAACTGGCATGAAGGGAAGGGAAGAGTTTCTAGAGTGGACACAATAGCATGAGCAAAAGTCCTATGGTGGGAAGGGCCTGCACACACGAGGGACAGAAGGGACACAGACCTGGACAACAGAGATGGGAGATGGTGGGAGATGATGTCACAGTGGTAGGTAAGATCCAGACCGTGGTGGACATTCGGAGGCCTTGTTAGGACTCTCATCCTCAGAACAATGGGCTACCAGAGAAGATCTGCAAGGACTGGAGGGGCCTGGAAGGGGGAAGCATAATCACATTTGTATTTTGAAGTATGAATGAGCTAAGAAGGCTGGTGGGAAGAGTGTACACAAAGGGAGAGTGGTTGGAGTTGAAGTTGGAGAGAAGGGCAGATCATGCACCACCCTGAAGCCAGGACCAGGAGTTTGAATTTAAGGCTACATTGAATGGGAAGTCTTTAATCTCTGCCAGGCAGAGGATGGATAAAAGAGAGCAAGAAAAATCTGAGGTGAACAGTTATTAAGCTATGACAGTCCAGATGGGAATTGATGATAGCTCGACCAGGATGGGAGAAGGGGAAAGAGGAGATACAGTGGGAATGCAGAGAAATGGTAAGATTCCAGATCTGCTTAAGACACTACAGTGTTCCCAGACAGCCTGCCTGTGACTCAGATGTCTCCAGGAGTAGACACATGCAGGGCAGTGAGGACCCAGGTAAGTCGAGGTATCTCGCTTGTATTCAGGAGCTGACCTTGGAAGAGGTTGACCTTGAAAGGTGTCCTTAGATGATGTTCACTCTGGCCTCCATGTGATACCCTCATGTAAAGCATGTTCCTTTTTCCAGGGGATCAAGTAACGTCAGGGCTGATCTCAAAAGAATTCCTTAGAGTGAAAGTCTCACTGCTGTCACTCCACTGGGGAACCTTGGATTGAACTTTGCAGTTGTGGAGTCATCAATAACATCAGGGCAGGATTCCAGAGGCACCAAGCCTGAGCCTTCTGGGGTAGTAAAGATTTCTCTGTCATAACTACTTCTTCAGTAAGCCTTGGAGATGTTTTTTGAATGAGCCACAATTCTCAGAGGTGATGAAAGGAGTTCCTGTGGGATAAGATTCTATTTTCAATTTCAAATAATCCCCAAGTCCCTCCTGCTTTCCAGCACAAGAAAATATACCTCTAGGAGACAAAATGTCTGAAAATGCTGCTGTTGCTGCTGAAACTAAAGTTTTGGATTCATTTCCTTCCTAGAGAAATGCAATAAATTAATTTTCCTTCCTGAGGAAGGTGTTTCTCTAAACTTGGGATTGTCAACTGGGGGCAGGTTTGCCTCTCAGGGAACATTTGGCAATATCTAGAGATATATTTGGTTTTCATGGTTTAGGAGTGCTACAGGAATCTAGTGGGTAGAAGCCAGGGATGCTGTTCAACACTCTGCAGTTCACAGGACGGCCCCCTCCCACACACACAGAGGATTATATGGCCGAAAATGGCAGTAGTGCTGAGGTTAAGAAACTCTGCTATAAACCTTCTCTATGTCTGCCCTTATTATGACACTTTATACACTGGATATAGAAATCACGTTATTCTTATCCACATTCTTCAGAAAACGTCAAATAGAAGGATGCATCGAGAAGCCTCAAGATGGCAGATGAGAAAAGCTGCCAGCCAGAGTGTCTCTGCAAAAAAGACAGATTTTAGAAGAAAGTGAAAAAAAATAAACTAGCAGAAAAACATAGATCGGGTGAGGGTCGGAAGGAAGGATGCCTGAAACTACAGGAGACTTCATGGGAAGACATTGCGGAGGAGAACCAGAAGGAGAAACATCCCGGAGAGGCTTGGAGACCAGCAACAAGGGTAGGTGGAGCAGATAACGTTCCCCTCCCTTGCATCTCGGACTGCTGGTGGGCTCCTGAGCAGTTGGAGAGACCTGCCAACACCAGTCCAGAGACGACTGCTGCCAGTGAGCAATGGCCTCTTGTGGACAGGGCACCAGGCTCCCAGCTCCCTCGGGGCACCTCCCTGCAGGCAGACCCGAGCCTATCGGCAGACGCCATATTGCTCCATTCTCTCCTTCCCCTTCCCTACCCATGGGTGCCCAGAGAGACAATTTAGGCATCACACGGGCATCTCCAAGGAATGCGACCTTTCCTTTTGGGACCCTACAGCAGACTGAGGGGTGCTCAGACTGTGAGCTCCCTACCCGCCAGCCCTCCCAGGTGCTGCTTGCCTGGTGACTCCAGGAGAGCAGGGCAAATCCCGAGGAGGAGTAACATCGATCCAGCTTGGGCACCCTGTGGGTGACTCGAGACCAGCACCCCTCCCCCGGCAGGGTCAGGGATTGATCCCCACAGCCAAGGAGACAGGCCTGCAGACCAGACCCCATACACCCAGGTCACGATCGCATTGCCCCAGGGCACAGAAGGGATACTTGTGAACAAGCCTACTGAGGAGTGTGTGCCTTTAGGGGCAGATCAGCGTGCCTGCGGGGCAACCCTCCTCCCAAAAGAGAGCTGTGCACCCAGCTCAGGCTGTGTTCCTGGGCAGGGAACCTCCTGGCCCACATCACAGCTAGGGGAGATCCATTGGCCTGAGGTCCTGCCTGCTGGCAGAGGCCTGGGAGAAACCATGGAATAGGGGAGGGTGGAAAGTAGCAAGACCTGCTCCAGAGTGCAGGTCTCAGACAGCCCCATCCTCCACACGCAGACTTTTCAGCTAAGTGGAGCCATTTCAGCCCCTCCCTGGCAGCTTTGCACAGAAGCAGAGAACAGACTTTTGACACCTGCTAACAGCATTTGTGGAGCTTGAGGGCAGGCTTACCCAATCCAGCTCTGCCCAGACTCACTCCCGGACCTGCCTCCACTGAGGTGGAGAATAAGGACACACCTGGAAGTCCCAGGGCCCCACCCACCACCCGAGGCACAAGAGGGCCTCTCCAGAGGAACAAGAGCTGGTTAAAGGACCCAAAAACAACACTGCAGCTTGCTCCTCCCAGCAAGTGCCACCTACTGACAGGGAGGTCATTCTGCACACCCTTTTACTGCATCTACTGACTAAA
>NW_012148285.1:13325100-13326010 GCF_000956105.1 Propithecus coquereli | reverse complement strand
TAAAGAAAAATCAAACTGAAATCCTGGAAATGAAGAATTTATTCAAGGAACTACAAAACACAGTGGAAAGCCTCAAGAACAGGGTAGATCAAACAGAAGAAAGAATCTCAGAAATTGAAGATAACACCTTTCAGTTAAAAAAGTCAGTCACAAAGATAGAGCAGAGAAATAAGAGAAAAGAGCAAAGCCTACAAGTAATGTGGGATTATGTGAAGAACCTAACATGAGAATTATGGGAATCACTGAAGGTGAAGAAGAAAACATGAAAGGGTTGGATAAGCTATTTGAAGACATAATAGAGGAAAATTTCCCAGGCCTTGCTAAAAATCCATATATCCAGGTACAAGAAGCTCAAAGGACCCCTGGGAGATTCAATGCAAACAGGAAGACACCATGACATGCAGTCATCAAACTGACCAAAATAGCCACTAAAGAGGCCCTTCTACAAGCTGTAAGGTGAAAGAAACAAGTAACATACAAAGGAAAGCCCATCCAAATAATGCCAGACTTCTCAATCGAAAACTTACAAGCATGAAGAGACTGGGGCCCCATTCTCACTCTTCTGAAACAGAATAATGCCCAGCCGAGAATATTGTACCCTGAAAAACTAAGTTTTGTATATAAAGGAGAAATAAAGACATTCTCAGATAAGCAAAAACTGAGGGAATTCACCAAGACAAGACCTCCAAGAAGTACTTAAAAGAGTTACACACGGATCAGCACAAGAAACACTCACGAATGTAAATCCCCTCAAAAGCTAAAGATCAAAGGCCAGATACCACAATGGCTCAAGAGAGAAAACAAAACAGCAAATTTCAACCCAATAGGATGAACAGAGATTTGCTCCACCTATCAGTTCTCTCAATAAATGTGAATGGCTTGAACTCCCCACTCAAGAGATATAGGCTGG
>NW_012148285.1:13311250-13313425 GCF_000956105.1 Propithecus coquereli | reverse complement strand
AAGACAGCGCAGCTGGTTTCTAGCCTATCTTCCCACCGTCTAATTCCTTTTCCTTCCCAGGTGAAACAATGATTGAACAAGGATTGTTGAGCTTTGGCAGGGAAGAAAAGGCACGCATCCACCAGGCTGGCTCTCTTAGAGGCAGGCCAGACTCAGAGGAATGTGCTAAAGGAGTGATGGACTTGATTCTCTTTGTTTCAGCTTACAAACTTCAATTGGTTGCTAAGAGACTGTACAAAGGGAGGCCCATTCGAAGCCCTCAAAACCCACACGCAGTTACATAATACCAGGGCCTTTCTTTATAGAAATGTAAATAGTGCAAGTGCAAGCCTGGTCTGCAATCTGTGCAGCATGTGATAAGGGTATTTCTGTTGGGGCCCCCAAGAAACCCTGTCTCATGGGGGATGGGCTGTGGAGGAACAAAATGGTCAGGAAGGTTCTCCCTTCAGTGCCATTTCCAAAGGACTTAAATATTAATCAACATGCAATCCAATCCCCATTCCACAATAATCAGATTTTACACAATCAGTACCCACACTAATTCATTCAACGATCCTGTGGTATTATTTCCAACATTGCTTTTCCAGCATTTCCAATCAATAAGCTGGGAGAGCATTTATTCTAAGACCCCAAATGCTGGGAAACCATGACATGTTCTAAACAGGTTGAGTAAGTACCTCTCACTCCTGGAACTATCTCGTGGTCTGTGCTTATCAAACCTAATTCACATGAAGTGGAAGGGGGGCACTAAACTGAACTAGGTAACTTCTGAGAAGCAATGCCCCAAGCCAGATTGGGTTAGAATCTCCAGATTTGGGAAAGACCGTGATTCCTGACCAGCACAGAAAGGCAGGCTTCATGATGCACAGTTCAAAATGAAGAAAGACGTGTAGCCAGGATAACCAATCCACAGCTACCTGGCCCATGGCAACCGAAGTGCCTTACATCACACGTTTTATTAATAGAGTACGTACCCTGTGCTGAACTGCATTCGAGGGCATGAGGATGTAATGGTGAACCATCCTTGTCCTCTTGACAATACTCTCATCCTCTCGAAGTTTACATTAAGCCGAGAGATGATAAATATGTAAATAGATCAAAATATCCGTTCATGACAAGGACTTTGAAGATAACAAAGCATGGTGATATGACAGAGAGGCTCTGAGTAATAAATAGGAAAAGTCGGCACACATCTCAATTTATCCCCTCTGCTTTAAACCTGTCATCTCGGTTTAAGTGTCATAGAGTCCCCTCTGACTCCTGTGTTCTAGATTGTTCTAAATTATATTGTCACCTTATAAATGTCCACGGAATGACAGGCTACATTACACCAGGCGTTCGGGGAAGGCCTCTCCGTGGAGGTGACGATTCTGCTAAGGCTGAGTATGATAGGAAGATGCAGAGGAAGGACATCCCGCGATGAAAGAACCCGAGTGCAAAGTCTGCAGGGAGGGACGAGTTCATCTTATTGGAGGGACAGCGTAGCAGGAACACGACAGACAGAAGGAAGAACACAAGATGAGACTGTAGATATGGGCACAGGTCTGATCGTGTGGAATGGTGAAAACATGCGTACAGAGCTTAAACTTAATTCTAAGAAGCATGGGAAACCACTGAGAGTTTTCAGCAAAGAAATGTTATGAGTCAAATTTTTAAAAAGCTGACTCTGGCTGCAGTGAAGGAAATGCATTTTAAAGAGCCATGAGTCACAGCAGAAGGATCATTTAGAATGTTATTGATAAGACAGTGGGAGGTGGAGGATGAAAGGGGGTGGTGGTGGTAGAGAAGAGGAAACACGAATGGACTCAGGTATGGTTTGGGGTAGAGCTCATTGGACTTCCCAATGGGTTAGATGCACAGAGCTTGAGAGAAAGGGAAGAAGCCTCAGTTTTGGCTGGAGCAACTTTTGGACTGGGATGTACAGAGAACAAGAGTTGAACGGAGAGGGATTTCCCGCACAGAACGAACAGGAAGCTAGCAGCGACAGTGCGTCAAGCGCTTGCCAAGAGCCCGGCACCGCCATTAGCACCGTGCACCTGAATCTTAGTTAATCCTCACGACAACCCTGTAAGGGTACATAAATTATTACCTCTGTTTTATAGGTAGAGGAAAAGATCAGAGATGGTGTATGATTTTTGCACAAGTAATTAAGCCATGGCTCAAGGATGAGTGTCA
>NW_012148285.1:13297440-13300200 GCF_000956105.1 Propithecus coquereli | reverse complement strand
TTCTGACTCTCCGAACCATCTGAGCTATTCCAGAACTGGGGTTTGCCATTCCAAAAATTCCCATTCATTCATTCACTCAGTCAGTTAATGTTCATTGAGCATATACCTGTACCAGGTGTTGTGCTAAATGCTAAGGATACAGTGTTAAACAAAGCTCCGTGAAAAAAAGGCAAATACATGTTTTCCTCAAGTCTCAGGAATATATAAACAGATTGCAAAAGATATTTTAAATAAACTTTTTTAGAGCATTTTATAGTTCAATTGTCAACAAAATCGATACGCCAATTTCAGTGGTTTTCATCTTCATCTGTTCATTAAAGTAGGTCCTTATTAGGCAACATTTGGTTAGCTTAGTTAGCATGGCTGGTTGAACCTAAAAGAAATAATCCTACATTTTCAATATATTTCCTAATTCCAGATTTTTCCTATTCCTGATTTGTTTCTGAGTAGACGAAGAGTTTTCAACATTTGGAAGTTTACCAGTGTAGATCCTTAGAGTATACACAGCAATGGTTTTTTATTTTTTAAAAAAATGAGTCCGCTTTCCTGTTTTTCAGATCATTCCCGAAGTAAAATTGGCCACCCGTCACTTACTAGGCTCAGAGTACTTATTAGGTTCGGATACTACAATTGTCACAATTTCTGGTAAATGCCTCATTTACCAAAGGAACAACGATTAGAAACCTGATTGTCGGTCCTGGGTACATCACCTGCCAGTCCCCACGGCCGTGAAAATGAAATGTGAAGATGGGAGGAAAAATTTTCATAAACTGTAAAGCTCTCTACAAACGTGCAAGTCTCATTTCCAAAGCAAGCTGAAACCTCATGCCAGGGAAAGCATGGTAAGAGAGAAAGGATCTTAAATATTTTAGTGTCAAGGAAACTTTCAGTTGTCTAGTGATGCCTGTGGACCCTATCTCAGAAAAAGTAGGGTTTTTATATGCATAAGGTACAATGCATAGTAAATCAAAAGAAGCTAATTATACTGAGCTATAGTTATCATAATAATTTTTTAAATTGTGATAAACCAATATATGCGCTTCTATAGAAAAATTTTTTATTATAGAAAACCTCAGATTCAGAGTAAACAATGGTTTAATGAACCTACGGCACTCACTTCCCAGCAACAACCGTCATCAACATCCTAACACCCTCCTGGAAAGATGTGAAAACATCCACACACTGTCCACGACCAGCTTGATTATTTTCGAGGTAAAATTCACAAACATTGGGATCCACAACTCTGAACTGAACAGTTTTGGCAAATGGATGTGGTTCTGTAACCCACACCCATACAAAAACAGGAAACCTTTCGGTCTCCCCGAAGTCTCCTTGTGTTTCTTCCCTGCCAATTGTACCTTCTGGTTAACTTAGGTAATAACAAGAACGAACAGGGTATCTAAAACATAACGTAAAAATTTGAAAAAGTGATGAGCATGAATGCTATTTCGAGATACCTCTAACAACTGTAAAGTGATGTCTATTCAATACTTTTTGTTATCTATGGATAACAAAATCACAGATGCGTGACTGGGTTTGCTGCCTACGTTCACGATGAGTGCTGGGGACACTGCTAAGCACTTTGCATATATTTAACCCTGGAAATTATTGATGACTAAGTGCTCTGATCCTCATTTTAAAGATGAGGAAACTGGGGTTCAAAAAATTCAAGTAATAAGCCCAAGGTCATCCAGCTCATGGCTGGTGGTTCTAAGATAGAAACTTAAGAAAGAATTAAAAACATCTGGACTCTAAGTTTGGCTCAGTTCCTTATTAGCTGTGTGACCACTGGTGAGATTCTTAACTCTCTGGTCCATATTTTTAATTTCCAAAATGGGATTCATAACACATCCCTTCTGGGATTATGATGATCCTGATATTCACTGAAGAATCTGATAATTTAGGATGCAACAGAAATTGGCTCCAGTCCTCAATCAAAATAAGACTAGAGCCCCACATCTCTCTCCTTTGTATTTATCTTTTATTTTGAGACAGGTCTTGCTCTGTCGCCCTGGCTAGAGTGCAGTGGTGTCATCATAGCTCACTGCAACCTCAAACTCCTATGCTCCAGTGATCCTCCTGCTTCAGCCTCCTGAGTAGCTTGAGCTATAGGCATGTGCCATGATGCCCAGCTAATTTTTCTACTTTTTGTAAAGATGGAGTCTTGCTCTTGTTCAGGCTGGTCTAAAATTCCTGGCTTCAAGCAATCCTCCTGCCTTGGCCTCCCAAAGTGCTAGGATTACAGGCATGAGCCACCGCACCTGGCCTATGGAGCCCTACATCTCTCTGAATCTCTATCTTTCCTCACCACACGTGGCTCCAGCTTCCTAGTTGCACTGGCACAGCTGGAGCTGGGGGCGCTGGAGACTGGGAGAGGCTTATTGGACGCCTTGACCAAGGTCTAATGCCCAAGGGGTAGCCAAAGAAGAAGACATAAAAATGTTGAGGCTTTCTTGCCATGACTTTCTTTTCCTACAATTTAACCGGAGTTATGGGCAAGGTTCTCGACGCGACAAGCTGAGGGTCACATTACCTGAAAATCAGATCCACACAGGGCTGGTCACAAATGCAGACTCCTGGGCTCACCCAAGACCTAGGAATTAGAATCAAGGATGGTGGGATGTGAAAATCTGCATTTTTAACAAGTTCCCCCAAGTGATTTTGATGCACACTCACACTTGAGAATCACTCCTCTATACTTCAGTATTTGGAATGGTTTTGTCATGTGTTAGAATTTCTCTGTGCTCCCAATGCCTAGTA
>NW_012148285.1:13293939-13297245 GCF_000956105.1 Propithecus coquereli | reverse complement strand
GTAGGCAGCCCATTCACGGTCATTGTCGATACAGATGCGAGCATCTGCCTACTCCACCAGTCTTCTGTGTTCATGGCCAAGCATTTACATATGGAAATTCATATTATTTTATATAAATTACTTTCTTTCACTCTCCTTTATAATACTGTTAGGGCATTATATTACATTTTTATGAAATTATGTATGTATGCGAGTTATACAATCTATGAATTTCGTTTCAGGATAGTAAAGGGAATGCCACAAACTATTTGTTATAAAAGGAAGGCATTGGGCCTGAAAGGGTTGAGAACCATAAAAATACCATGAAATATTATTAAAGAAGGTTGTAAAGAAGAAAGAAATCACCCCGATACACTACTTGAAGTTTTTTAATATTCCTTCCCACTATCCTTCCTCACACGCGCTCACTTTGGAATTGCTGCAGTTGGAGTTCACGTGACTGTATTGACGGTTCACAGCCTCCCAGGAACCCATCGCATGGGCGGAGAAGCTCAGAGAAGTTGTGCACTTTCATAGAATGAGTGAGTAACCGAGCCAAGTTTTCACTCTCTCATTCCAGAATGGGCTGCTGCTCCCAAACCAAAGTCCTTTCTCATAAGCATTAAGCTTTTGCTGGTGCAAATGATCCCATCAGGTTTAGCAATCTCGTTCTGTGTCCTCAGTTCTTGGTGTGCTCTTGGCTGAAGAATGACAAAACACACCCAAGTAAGGCAAGCAGGAGGTGAAGGTTATTGAGGGGGAGCAAGATAGGATTATAGAGCAAGAGCAAGATATAGGTTTACAGAGTAAGACACATACGCCACAGATGACGACCTGACCCCTTGTCGTAGCAAGAGACCTTGGTTATGGTCCAGGTCTTGTTTTATAGTGTCCAGATAGGGACCTCCCCGTGGTTCAGACGTCACCATGGAACCGCTTTGATGGACGGTTGGGAGTTATATGACCTGAGTCTTACTGCGCCTCCAGATCTCCCATGAGCCTCTCTGAAAGCCAGTTGTTCTAGGTCTCTTTCCAGACTCTATTGTACCTACGTCGCTTGGCTGGTGGGCTAAAGAGTCCTCTGCACTCTTTTGCAGTTGGTGCGCTAAGTTCTGATTGGCAGATTCGTAGGGTATTCCCTCCTCCTTCAGGTGTGGCAGTCGCCCGGCTTGTTCCTAGGAGGGGCCAGAGGTCCCTAGCTGTCTGTTTAACAATCCCAGGATGAGAATAACAAGGACCAGGAGTTGTGGGGAAAGGGAAGATGGAGGAGGACACAGAGAAGAAATAGACAAAGGAGTAGAAAAAGGAGGGGGAGAAGGGAGAGGGGAAGAGATGGGTAGTGGAGGGTGGAGAAGGTAAAGATGGAAGGGAGGGAGAAAGAAAGAGAAGAAAGGGAGTCGATGGAGAGGGAGGAGGGGAGCAAGGGATGTGGAAAGGGGAGGAGATGGAAGGAGGGCTATGGGAGTGGGGGTCAGAGAGGGAGGGCCCAGAACTTGAAGCCTAGTTCCGCTCTATTTCGGTGACCGTAGGCGAGTCCCCTCTCTCTGTGGCTGCTTTACCATTTGGGTGACTGAGGATATGTGTCTGTCCGAGGTTGTAGGAAAGCCGACTGGCACAAAAGATAGGAGAGAATTCTGGAGAAGTTCAAAGGCCTGTTAGAAAAGTGGGAAGGGACATGCTCTAGCCTCCTTATCAACACCTTCCAGCTGAATCTTCCAGCACTTGGAGCCCACGTGTGCGTGTTTGTGTGTGTCCTGTGTGTGCCGTCTCTCCCATGCCCACCTACACAGAGGTAATTTTAGAGGAAGTGACTGAATTCCACCTATCACCGCGCAGCCCCTGGGCTAGGATTTCTCTCCAGTTCGCTTTCATTCCTGTGCTATCAGACAGCCCTGGCCAGATGAGGGAGACGTATGAAGCATTTGTCATTGAGGTCCATTGAATTTTATTAGCAATTTTCTCCTTTGTTAGCAATTTCACATTGCATATTAGCATTTGTTTTCATATCATATTAGCATTCATCACAAAAGGCTAATCCCATTAGCACTTTTCACATTGTATTAGAGAAAACAAATAATCGCATGGTGCCAATGCATCCCTGCAACAAGGATGGCCTTTTCATCTGCTGCTTTTCTGTTTATTCCAGATCTGCCCCACCCCTCTCTGCAGAGCTGCCTACAAATAGGATAAAACTCACAGATTCTGACTCTCCGAACCATCTGAGCTATTCCAGAACTGGGGTTTGCCATTCCAAAAATTCCCATTCATTCATTCACTCAGTCAGTTAATGTTCATTGAGCATATACCTGTACCAGGTGTTGTGCTAAATGCTAAGGATACAGTGTTAAACAAAGCTCCGTGAAAAAAAGGCAAATACATGTTTTCCTCAAGTTTCAGGAATATATAAACAGATTGCAAAAGAATATTTTAAATAAACTTTTTTAGAGCACTTTATAGTTCAATTGTCAACAAAATCGATACGCCAATTTCAGTGGTTTTCATCTTCATCTGTTCATTAAAGTAGGTTCTTATTAGGCAACATTTGGTTAGCTTAGTTAGCATGACTGGTTGAACCTAAAAGAAATAATCCTACATTTTCAATATATTTCCTAATTCCAGATTTTTCCTATTCCTGATTTGTTTCTGAGTAGACGAAGAGTTTTCAACATTTGGAAGTTTACCAGTGTAGATCCTTAGAGTATACACAGCAATGGTTTTTTATTTTTTAAAAAAATGAGTCCGCTTTCCTGTTTTTCAGATCATTCCCGAAGTAAAATTGGCCACCCGTCACTTACTAGGCTCAGAGTACTTATTAGGTTCGGATACTACAATTGTCACAATTTCTGGTAAATGCCTCATTTACCAAAGGAACAACGATTAGAAACCTGATTGTCGGTCCTGGGTACATCACCTGCCAGTCCCCACGGCCGTGAAAATGAAATGTGAAGATGGGAGGAAAAATTTTCATAAACTGTAAAGCTCTCTACAAACGTGCAAGTCTCATTTCCAAAGCAAGCTGAAACCTCATGCCAGGGAAAGCATGGTAAGAGAGAAAGGATCTTAAATATTTTAGTGTCAAGGAAACTTTCAGTTGTCTAGTGATGCCTGTGGACCCTATCTCAGAAAAAGTAGGGTTTTTATATGCATAAGGTACAATGCATAGTAAATCAAAAGAAGCTAATTATACTGAGCTATAGTTATCATAATAATTTTTTAAATTGTGATAAACCAATATATGCGCTTCTATAGAAAAATTTTTTATTATAGAAAACCTCAGATTCAGAGTAAACAATGGTTTAATGAACCTACGGCACTCACTTCCCAGCA
>NW_012148285.1:13291113-13292504 GCF_000956105.1 Propithecus coquereli | reverse complement strand
GTCAAGCGCTTGCCAAGAGCCCGGCACCGCCATTAGCACCGTGCACCTGAATCTTAGTTAATCCTCACGACAACCCTGTAAGGGTACATAAATTATTACCTCTGTTTTATAGGTAGAGGAAAAGATCAGAGATGGTGTATGATTTTTGCACAAGTAATTAAGCCATGGCTCAAGGATGAGTGTCAAGATTCATGTAACATCAAATCCTAGAGGAAAGAGAGCAGAATTTCATGGAGATGAAAAAAAAAAAAAAAAGGCAATCCTATTTCACTCAGATATAAGATTTTTACTTTGAAATGATGGATTACCTTTAATAAACACTTAAGTGGTTGGAACTAATCATAGGGAATTATTGCAAGACAGTATTTTGGAGAAAGTTGAGGAGAGAGGAATGTCTACAATTGTACCTTCCTTTCAAACAATAAAGAACAGGAAACTTAGTCCAAAGTCTTGAATGAGGAATTAGAGGAAGCTTAGAAGACAGGATAGTTCAGGAAAAGGGCTTGGAATGCGGGACTCAGCCCCCTCCAGAACAGGGTTGGGATCACAGCACTGAATAGGAATTTTTTTTTCCCAAGAACCTTAAATTCTAATGTGAGCCAAATGTTTTCCCTTTGAAATCCCAGGCCCCACTAAAATTCCCTCAACTCTGAAGCAGACAGAACACTAATGTCAGAAAAGATGTCCACAGGCCCATTGCATGTGATAAAACCCGTTTGCCACCGGAGAGATCCAATGTCCTGGAATGTCTGCTTTGCCCAGATGGGACCGCCTGTTGCAAACCCAACTGCCAATCTCACTTTAAGAACAGCTGGCTTTAATCCAAACCGGCCCTGTCCAGTCCAGCCTTTCGTGACAGCACCATCATTTCTCTCAGGGGCTATGTTTTTCCCCACCATCTGCCAGGGAATTATTTTATTTGCTGAAATACATTGAAAGTTAGGCTCACCGGGAAAGGAGAGTATCCACTGTGGTCTCAAGGAACGAGGGGAGGATGAGCGCTTACTCTGAGACAAATCCTATTAGCAATAACATGGATCTGTGCAAAGATTTTGTTCAACGACTCTGAGGACAGACAGGGATGTGACAGGAGAGACATGCTGAATCTGTCAGGTTAGATGATAAAAAAAAAAACGGGTTCACTTTCAATTTTCTAGACGTGAGATCACTGCCATTATTCCAGCTTGCTTTCAGCCTCAATGAGAGAGAGAGAGAAGGAGAGATGCCAGCCCAGAGGTTATCAAAGACCACCCAAAGCAGCAAATGACTTTCTCTTTGTTGGCTCTATTATTATTATTTTTATCATTTTAAAAATATAGCTGTGGTGTCAGCAGAAGAGATCCCATCCCCCAGGAGGCATTTTGGAAGTGTGTGAGATTGCTTTGCATTGC
>NW_012148285.1:13274949-13279788 GCF_000956105.1 Propithecus coquereli | reverse complement strand
CTTCTGGGATTATGATGATCCTGATATTCACTGAAGAATCTGATAATTTAGGATGCAACAGAAATTGGCTCCAGTCCTCAATCAAAATAAGACTAGAGCCCCACATCTCTCTCCTTTGTATTTATCTTTTATTTTGAGACAGGTCTTGCTCTGTCGCCCTGGCTAGAGTGCAGTGGTGTCATCATAGCTCACTGCAACCTCAAACTCCTATGCTCCAGTGATCCTCCTGCTTCAGCCTCCTGAGTAGCTTGAGCTATAGGCATGTGCCATGATGCCCAGCTAATTTTTCTACTTTTTGTAAAGATGGAGTCTTGCTCTTGTTTAGGCTGGTCTAAAATTCCTGGCTTCAAGCAATCCTCCTGCCTTGGCCTCCCAAAGTGCTAGGATTACAGGCATGAGCCACCGCACCTGGCCTATGGAGCCCTACATCTCTCTGAATCTCTATCTTTCCTCACCACACGTGGCTCCAGCTTCCTAGTTGCACTGGCACAGCTGGAGCTGGGGGCGCTGGAGACTGGGAGAGGCTTATTGGACGCCTTGACCAAGGTCTAATGCCCAAGGGGTAGCCAAAGAAGAAGACATAAAAATGTTGAGGCTTTCTTGCCATGACTTTCTTTTCCTACAATTTAACCGGAGTTATGGGCAAGGTTCTCGACGCGACAAGCTGAGGGTCACATTACCTGAAAATCAGATCCACACAGGGCTGGTCACAAATGCAGACTCCTGGGCTCACCCAAGACCTAGGAATTAGAATCAAGGATGGTGGGATGTGAAAATCTGCATTTTTAACAAGTTCCCCCAAGTGATTTTGATGCACACTCACACTTGAGAATCACTCCTCTATACTTCAGTATTTGGAATGGTTTTGTCATGTGTTAGAATTTCTCTGTGCTCCCAATGCCTAGTACAGGGCCTTGTGGTTCCCAACAAGTTATTTAGAGATGGGATGTTTTGCTCACTGACGTAGTACCAATGCAGTGCCTGGGACATAGTATGTGCTCAATTAGAATTATCATTATTATTTTGCTTCAATCAAGTGACTAGCTATCCTCCTCTTTGAAGAGCTTTGTAAAGAGCTCACTTGTTAAACATAGACAAAGGTAAAGAGAGCCCTGGTTCATAGAGAAGATGAGGTTGATGATGATAATGACGACAACAGAAAGTGCAGTAGAATGACCTTTTTGGCCCCAATTCTTCATCCCTCTTTGTACCTATACCCTTGCTGTCAAACTTTACAATTTCTTCCACAAAAGGGAAAGTATACTTTCCCACTCCTTGACTTGGGGTTCAACCATGTGACTGCTTTGGCCAATGGAATATTAGCAGACATGACACAGGATGAATTTCGAATGTAGAGTATGTGTGGTTGGGCACACCCTCTTGTGACTTTGCCATCACCAAGAGAAGAGTTTCCCCTGGGTAGCTGCTTTCTCTTCAGCCTAAGCCCCAGAGTAAACACATGAGGACCACAGTCATCCTGTCCTGGAGCAAAGTAGATGTTTATTATCATATGCCACTGAGATTTTTGTGTGTGTTTGTTATGCAGTAATGGCTGACCGACACATGGTGGTAATGGCAGTCGTGATCATCATAAATGCATCTACTTTCATTTATACAGAATAAGTTTTAATAATACAGAGAAAACAGAAAGTACAAGAGTCCCAGATTGTGAGATCTGACAGGCTCTGCAAAATACTGTGTGATTAGGGTATCCAACCTCTCTTAATCTGTGTCCTCATCTATAAAATAATACTTATCTTACAATATAGTCAAGAAGAATAAATGAGATGATGCCTATTAGGTGGCTGGTACAGAGTCAGCACTCAACAAAACAAGAAGGGAGGGAGAAAAGGAAGAAAGATGGGAAAGAGAAAGGAAGGAAGGGAGGGAGGAAGGGAAGATTTTCACAAAAATGGAAAATTCACCTGCAAGTGAGGGCAAAGGTTCACAGCTCACACTTCACCTCCTCTGAGCTCTGTTCACCCAGCCTAGATTCTAAGAAGAAAGCTGTGCCATTCTCCCTGGGCGTTCCAAAGCACACAGCATTTCCAGGAGTACTATGCCAGGTGTTTGATGCTTTCACGAGCCTTCTCATACTTTTAAACCTGTTGCCACAGGATAGCTTCCAGACTGGCAGAAAGAATGAGGAGGGGAGAAATCCACCCTCCTGTATTCTCGCTGGGAAATTATCCTCAGCCTTTAATATATTAAAATTGAAGAGCCGTAAATGCTGGTTGTCATGGCGACATGTGGCATGTCATCCTGCGATTGGTGGTGTAAGTTCACTTTCCTTTGGGTGTTGCAGCCTAATTAACTGTTATTTTTGTCTGTGTGGAGGAAGAGCCCACACTTGGGGTTTTTGGCGGTGATTGCAGCCCCTGTGGACTGAGTTAATTTTCATAGACTACAAAGAGAGACATGGCTGGGCCCCAGTCATATTTATAGTCTCAGAAAATTTGCCAATGTTTAAGTAAGAGTCAGAGAAAGTATTAGCGCACTTCCCAACTTCTCTTTGACAATTTCAATATCTCTAGCAATTGCAAAACTTATTTGGGTTGGACTGGGGATAATAAACAGTAGCTAATCCAAACCGAGAATCAGCCCTTTGTTCCTGGTTCCAGCTGACTCTGCCTCCCCCACCAGACGTGCATACACTCGTGAGCCTGCACTCACCGGAATGTGTGGTGTTGCACCGCCCTCCCGCATGGCTCGGCCGTGCACGCTAACAGTATTCAAGCGAGGCTAGCAGGAACATGCCCAAAGCCATTTGATCTAGTTCTCCATCTCCACACCCAGAGAAGTCATAACTACGCCGGCCAATTTGGTGGATCCAGCCAATTCCCTAAAGACTTCCCGGAAAGGAATTCCACGTTGCCACATAACCGAAAACCAGAAAGCTGTCTTGCTGCAATTTAAACCGTTTTCCATTTTGATTCTTAGACGAGCTGAGGTTAACTTTCTGTTATAATATGAGTTGTTTGACTCATATTCTCCCTTGATTTTTTTTTTCCTTCCTGCTGTGTGTTTTTAAAAACTAAAGGATCCCTTCTCTCTAGGAAAGAGAAAAGCACGTTTTGCATTGGCAATAATTTGAGTTGTACTTTTGTGACCAAGCAAAACTCTTCCGGAGAGGCCAGTGGTGGGGAATGGTTGAGAAATGGTGTGTGTGCTGAGGGCTCAAGAACATGACAATATGGGTGGAAATGTGACGTTAATCTGGAAAGAGGGAAAAAGCAGACTTAACACTGGATCAGAACCCTCAATGCACTGAACCTAATCCCAAAAAGCCGTCCTCAGAGGTATAGTGGGCATTTGAAAATTCTTTTTGACCACTATGCTCCTTTGCATACCTTTCCTTTGTCTGGAGATTTCTCCACTTTGTGGCAGAAGCTTACAACTATATTTCCCAGCAGCCTTTGCAGACAGGGCAGAGGCATGTGGCACAGGCGCCACCCCCCAGTCATGCCTGGGCAGGCGGGACTCTGAAAGGGAAGCTAGTTGCCACAGGGAGAGAGGAGCAGCAGGACTGTTCAGCTTCCAGAGACAACAAAGGCAGAGGTCCCTGCAGTACCGTCCCGGTGCCCAGTGGCAGCTGTTGGACTGGGGTGTCTGGCCCAGAGTAGCCATAGTGGGAACTCCACCAGCACAGGGCTGCAGTGGAACTTCAGTGATGCCCCTGAACCCATGGCCTCTGAGCCAGGTTCTCTGGAGATTCTGTGGGCACATGCAACAATATGTAATAAAATCTGGTGTGTGCATGTACACGTGTGTGGGGGGGGGAGGGAGGGAGGAAAGGAGAGAAGGATGGAGTGAGGGAAGGAGGGAGAGAGAGAGGGGGAGAGAGGGAGGGAGGAGAGAGGGAGGAAGGAGAGAGGGAGGAAGGGAGGTAGATTGGTTGGTTACTGGTGGGTATGAGTAGAATGAGGCTGGCCTGAGGAGTTCCTTGGGGAGAGAATATACATAGGTTCCCCCATGAAGCAGGTCCCAGCTTTTACACAAAACACCACATTTGGAGTGATTTTTGAGTCTACAACCAACAGTGTGTTACTTAGCCACCATAAGCTCAAACTGACAGTTAAATTAAATTGGGAAAGTCTCGCTTCTTGGAGATAAGGATTTTCTGGCATCCAGGGAACTTGAGTTTGGCCCTAAGTCAGGCTCAGTCATACGCTCCTTGTTCTAGACCTGATGACTTGGCTGATTGGACCCAAGCTTTTCCCAACACTTTGCATATCTTTCTGGCTGTATCAGCTCTGGCACAGCACAGATCCTGTTGATGTGGATGGTGTAGAAGGGATGGAGCACACTCTGATGGGATAGCCCTGCCGGTAATCTTTGCCACATATGAGTTACACATGTGTAGACATCTTCCCACTTTAGAGGACAGCTATTGAAGTGCCTCAGTCAACACGCAGGCATACAGATGGAACACAAGCCTTTATGCTTTCTTCCAGCTGAGATCAAAGATCAGGTCGGGCATCTAGGATGACTTGGTAGCAACAAGACTTGGGTGTTCTTAAATCATCACTGACACTAAGCAAGGCAATGGTCACAGTAGCAATAGGTTCAGTGGTGGCCTGCCAAAGGGAAGTGTGAATAAATCCCTTTTTTCATTAAACTGGCCAGGGATTTCTGTTGCTACCAGCTTAAGAATGCTCACTGATGCAGAAGGGCTTAGCTGCCTGTTTTTGTAAATAAAGTTTTATTGAAACACACGCTCATTCATTTATAGCGTGTCTATAGCCACTTTTGCACTATAAGCAATTGCATCAGAAGCCTAAAATATTTACTATCAGCCTCTTTACAGAAAACATTTTTTGACCCCTGGTCTAGGGCATT
>NW_012148285.1:13267950-13269394 GCF_000956105.1 Propithecus coquereli | reverse complement strand
AGAGAGAAAGGGATACTTCTAAATTTTAAAACAATACTTCTATAGCAACCCTGGGAGATCTAAGCATAGAAATTCACTGCACGCTGTACGTTAGAGATGATACAGAAGAGATGTTTCTACATCTTAAAAAGAAGAGAAACAGTTCCAGCCCTGGACAGGTGTTGGAAAGCTGAAGGGAGAAATCACAGAAGAGAGAAATTTTGAAGGGAAGAAAGAAAGATGAAGATACTTCTGGGTCCCTCAAGTCGAAGATTGAAAGCCCAAATGGTGTGAAAGAAACCAGAAATCTAAGAAGCATCCCCTTGCAGCATGTCCCTAAGCTGGTATGGAATGGTCCTGGTCAGGTGCCATGGCTGAGGGACCTCCCTGAGTCCCACCTACTGCAGCCTGGTGCTGAAAACAGGGCTGTCGCATGCAGCCACATAGGCTGTGCCCTGCACAACACCAGACTCCACCACAAAGACCAAGAGTCAGCAAACTTTTTCCTCAAAGGGCTAGATAGTAAATATTTCAGCCTTGTGGGCTATATAATATCTGCCACAACTATCAACTCTGCTGCTGCAGCACAAAAACAGCCATAGACAATATGTAACTGTGTGGGTGTAGCTCTGTTTCAATAAAACTTTATTTATAAAGTCAGGTGACAAGCAACACTGGGCCCACGGGTTATAGTTTGCAGACCCTTGTCATAGATTATGATGTTATAGTGTCCCTGACACAACCATCCTGCAGAAAAACCTGGCAAGATTCCCTGCTTCCTTCCTTCCAGAGGGACCCAGAATTTCTGAGAGAACAGAGAAGGCAGAAGAGCCCTGGCTTAGGATGAGCAGATCAGATCACAGAGTGAAGTAACCTCAGGCCAGAGCCAACGGCAGAGATCTGCGATTTCAGCAGCAGCAATCAGAAACATGCTCGACAAATATCAGGAAGGAGCACTCACTCTACAGCGGACACCAGTGCAGGGCACCAAGGGTCAAGTTGAGACTCAGAATCCCACAGTGGAGGTGGGAAAGGACAGTGTTCAACACATGGACAGAGACCATTTCGCCTTCTCTTTGAAACACCTGAACTTTATGAACCCGGAGGTGGAGGAGAAAGAGTCCTAGAGAGAGGAAATAAACAACCCTGAGAGAGAATTTGAATGGTGATGGATTCTTTGCCAAGATTTCGTTAACAAAAATGATGTTAAACCAGTTTTTCTTGCATACCTGTCCCAGGCAATAGCAAGGACCAAGACTCAGAGCAAGATGAGATCAGTTATGGAAAATAAAGTAATTTACACGGATCCCTTGTTCATCTGAAGTCTACCGAGGAAATTCCAAACTTCCCGCATGCAGGGACCGCAGTGCAGCACATTCCTGCCTGGCAAGGCTAGAATTGTGGCCTGTGCATGCAAGACCAATGCTTTTTCCTTCTCTTCAATTTTTTTTATTATCTTAAAATA
>NW_012148285.1:13265708-13267900 GCF_000956105.1 Propithecus coquereli | reverse complement strand
TGAGGTTGCCATGGGCTTTGGATGAATGCTACAGTAGTGGGGGAATTCTAGCATTTAGAAGGAAAGGGGTCTGGGGAGGTGGGGGACAGGGATGACAGGAAAACAGAACTTTAACAAATGGCTTAAGACCTACTCTTAAAAGAGCTGCCACTCCATGACAGTAGCCACTTCATGGTTGACTGTCAGCTTTGATAAGCTGGAAGTGGCCAATCTTTGCAGACGGGCGGATAGTATAGCTGTCATATTATCATGCTATAAATTAGCATTTCAACATGAAACCGGCATTGAAATGCAGCTGAAATCAATTCTACCCCTCCCTCTTCAGTCTTGCCTTGCAGTTACTGCCCTCTGATTCTTATTGAGCAACTGATGAACCCAACCAGCCTCCCCCCCATTTTTGTTGTCAGTGAGAGAAAAAAAAATAGGAGGATTCTGTTCATCCCCAAGTGATAGCTCAAAATAATGGTATTTCTTGTGCTAGTGGCTGGCTCTTTGTTGTTGCTGTTGTTGCTTTTTCTTGGTCATTATTATTGGCTTCTGTTGTAGACTCAAGCAGTGTTTGAAATCTCACCCCCTTTCTTTCTCCTCTGCTTTGAAGGGAACCGCTGTGTACAGCCCACCAGTGGGAGACCTCCTCCTTCCCCTATCATTTTACGCTACATTACAACAGAAGTTGCATGACTCCAAAGGATGTTTTTGACTTTAAAGTTCTTGTGATCTATTTGTGCAATACACATGTTAAATTAGAAATTCATTTGTCACTCCCAGATAATAATGTTCAGAATGGTGCTTCCTGCATGAATCATTATCTTCGGCCTGGAGTAGTTCTCCTTAATGAATATGCATGAACCCAGAGATGGGGAAGAGAGATTTGCACAACCTGTTTCCTGGAGCAGCCACCAATGGTTCAGCTCAATGTTCTGACTTTGAGCTTCCAGAGCCAAGCCCAGCATCTGTCTTGCCACCTACAGCTCAGCCAGTCTTCTCAGAACACCTGCTCTCTGTTGACAGCAAGTGCCCAGTGACAGCGGGGAGCCCATGCAGTCAGAGGGAATGCTGCTGCCTGTCCATTCATGACACATGAGGTGGACTCGGGAACGCGGCAGGTTAGGAGGCAGCGGAAATGGAAGTGGCCTCACAGTGTCCTTCAGAAATTCCAGCTGTAGATCCAGAAACCATGTGGAGATGCCTGCCAGCTCTGCCTCCAGGAAGCAGGAATTAGAATCAGGAGTCTAAAGAATGATTAATTTCAAAGAGATACAAATGCTGTAGGCTGGCTGCAGTTGTAGGAAGCAAAGAAGGCTATCCCCACATGAGCAGCTGAATGTCAAATAAAGGAAAGGAGGGGATGTGTTGCTGTAACCCAAGCTTCCCTAGGATTCCACAGCAGTTTGGCCACACCTGGATGATGTCATGGCTTTAGGTCCCTTTCACAAAATCTAGGCTTCAGTGTTTAAGTCAGATGTTTCCTGTTGTCGAGGAATTCTTCAGAATTTCTCATTCTGTTTGGAGGGGTTTCATATTAGATCAAAGGTTCTAGATGCTGAAGCTCTCCTATAGTCTTCTGCAGTGATCAAAAGAGATCATATTTGTTGATCAGCTACTCTGTTCCAGGCACTATGCCAGATACAATTACAGTCATCTAAGGAGATGGTGTTTTTGAAATATAGGAATGTCTTCCTTTCTCGGTTAGAGCATCCATTGCTTCAGAAAGGATTGGGTTAGTTATGCCAGAATCACAAAGAGAAAGGAGCAATGTCCACCTTTTGACTTCCAAAACAGGCTCTCCATAGTGAGACAACAACAGTCTTATAATCCAGGCTTCCCTGAGAGAGAAAGGGATACTTCTAAATTTTAAAACAATACTTCTATAGCAACCCTGGGAGATCTAAGCATAGAAATTCACTGCACGCTGTACGTTAGAGATGATGCAGAAGAGATGTTTCTACATCTTAAAAAGAAGAGAAACAGTTCCAGCCCTGGACAGGTGTTGGAAAGCTGAAGGGAGAAATCACAGAAGAGAGAAATTTTGAAGGGAAGAAAGAAAGATGAAGATACTTCTGGGTCCCTCAAGTCGAAGATTGAAAGCCCAAATGGTGTGAAAGAAACCAGAAATCTAAGAAGCATCCCCTTGCAGCATGTCCCTAAGCTGGTATGGAATGGTCCTGGTCAGGTGCCATGGCTGAGGGACC
>NW_012148285.1:13263898-13265658 GCF_000956105.1 Propithecus coquereli | reverse complement strand
ATGCAAATGGTCAGGCTCCACCCCAGATGTACCGAATCAGAATCTCTTTGGAGGCGGGGGAGAAATTTGTGTTCTAACAAGCTCTCCAGGTGATACTATGCACACTAATGTTTGAGAAGCCCTGTTCTAGAAAGCGCATCTTTCATACTGCATGGAAATCTGTCAACTTAGAGCAGGTGTGATGTTTCTAGTTTTTACCTGAATCTACCCAAAACACATATAGTCAGTCCCTGCTTTCTCTGACGGCTATCAAGAGATCTGAAGGAGCTTCTTATTCCTGGAGGGTCTTTTTAATCTCCTTGATAAACAAACTCATTTCCCACAAAGGTTTTCCATCCCTCCCTCCACCACTTTCATCTGGCTATCTAAGACACTTCAGTTTATCAACACGCCTCTCACTGTGTTGCCTGAACTCTAAACCATGAGATATTTTTGCAGGACCAACATTTCTGCACTCTCACGTAGTAAGCAAATAGCAAAGTGCTTAGGTGCTGGGACCTTGGAATCAGACAGCTAGATTTATACCCTAGTCTTGCCTTTTAAAGGCATGTGACCTTGGCCAAGTTACTTAATCTCTTCGACTCTGAAATGAGCATAATAATTACAGCACCCACCTCACGGGGCCATTATGAAAGTTAAATGAGATAATGCACAAAATCTGGCTCTTGATAAATGTTCAAAGAGTGATTATTACTAAGCAGTGGCCCATCATAAACATTCAGCCTGTGTAGTTAGAGCTGTGTCTGAGCCGAAAAGGGAGCAGTAAATGTCAGGCACCTTTGTACACAAGCCTTTGTCCATGGTCATACCATCACAAAGGCGTCAGTGCCTCTCCGTGCACCCCAAAAGCCCTCAGCTTCCTTTCCATGATTTAAGATCCCAGTCATAATTTATTCTATTGCCTTTCCCTGGTTGTCATTCATTATTTTCAGTTCCATTCAACAGTTCAACAACGATTAAGTGCCTAATATGTGCCAGGCACTACACCAAGCACCCGAGAGATACAGGTCAACATGAGGACGTTATTTTGGGGAACATCTCAGCATAGAGCAATGTTTAGCACAGAAGCCCTTTTGTTCCGACAACGTCTTAAGCAGAAATGCAGAAAAGAGTGAGGGAAGAGAGGATGCCCAGGTGGAAGCCAGGAGGGAGCCTGAGCTCTACCCATGGAGTGTCCTCCCGAACCGCACCCTCCATTCTCTGCAAGGAACCCTAAGGAATCCTGGGTGGCTGCAGAACAGTGGAAACCAGTCTACATGGTGTGGGATGTCAGAACCAGACAGGGCTGGGCTTGTAACGCATCTCCCCCCCGAGTGTTCTCTTTCTTGAGGAGTTGAAGGGAAATCTTTCTAATTCTGTGTTTCCGTTTCTGAACAAAGTTTTGTGAAAGGCTCCTTCTATCTTTCCCTCTTACCTTGGTTCCCTTCTGCGTCTCTCCAGGGGCCACTCTCTCTCCTACAACCTTCAGAACCCAGGTGGGCTGGGAGGCAGGGTGGCTTCACAAGTGCGGTGGGCCTTTCTTGGTTTTGCCTAGCCAGCATCTCTCCCCTCTTCTGCTCACAGCACCTTAACTGTTCTAAGAGGCATCGCAGCCTTTCTACTCTCAGACCGCAGCATTCAGGTGCTAGCTTCATTGGCAATTCCAGCAGGAGGCATGTGACTCAGGCTGGCCAATCAGAGCACTGCATTCCCCCCAGCCTCTGTGATTGGTTTAGTTATGGGCAGGGGACCCAATCAGAGCTGAGACTATTGAGAGATTA
>NW_012148285.1:13245596-13253243 GCF_000956105.1 Propithecus coquereli | reverse complement strand
ATGTTATCATAATGGTCTTACTACACTTGGCCTGGAATGTTCTATTTTCCATTTTATTTTTCCATGGCAAGCCCTCGAGTAGCACTCAGTCTAATGGGAAAGAGAAACACATAGAGATTATTAGACTCTAAGATAGAAGCCATTAGAAATACTACAAAATGCTCTGTAAGTCCAATGGGAGCACAGAGGAGGAGCAACTCCATTTACCAGGTGAAAACTAGAAGGTTTCAAGACAGAGGGAGCATTCTAAATGACAGCACACACAACATCCTGGCTACTCAAATTGTGGTCCATGGACCTACAGCATCGGTTTTACCAGGGAGCTTGTTAAAAATGCAGAATCTCAGGTCCCATCCCAGATCTGCTAAATCAGAATGTGCATTGCAGATCCTGGGATGATTTGGCAAACAACAACAACAACAACAAATAACAAGGCTGACACTCTACTATGAGGTAAAGAGCCTGGCAACTCTTAGGACCCTAAAAACCCTCCATGACCCAGAAAGAAGCAGCTGAAAGCCACTGAGCCAGGACTCCCAGGACTCCCAGAGCCTGAGCCACAGCATGGCCTTTCCAGGACATAATCAAACTAAGAGTCCCCTGAGGCGCCAGTGCACAAACTATGGAAATCAGATTTTCCCCTAAATCAAGCCTTACAAAGTGTTTAAAATAGACTTAGAAATGCCAGAGAATCCCACCTGCTAAGAAAAATGATAGAATATCAAGTCAAAGAAGTCGTCAAAGGGAAAAAGAGATCTAAAGCAGACACACTTAAGACCAAGAGACAGAGAAAGAGAGAGAGGGAGGAAGGGACAGAGACAGGGAAGGAGGAGCAGAAAGAAAGGCAGGGAGAGAGACACTGGGGGGAAGCAGATGAAGATGGAAGGAAAGGATGGAAGGAGAGATGGGAGCAAAAGAGGGGAGAAAGGGAGAGAAAAAAAAGATATGTAGGTAGAAGGGGAAAAGAGCAGGAAAAAATGAGACAGGAGAGAGAGAAAGAGAGAGAGAGATGAAAAACAAGGTTAGAGTCAGAACAGAAAGACTGAAGAGAAAGAGAGGACGAGAACAGTCCAAAGAGCTTGTTGGAGCCGCTCTGCTCTTTGGTGGTAACAGCAGGGGCCAATCAGATAAAAACACGGGGAGAAACTTCCCTGGTCCAGAACCCAAGGGCCCTTTTCAAGTGGCCTCAACTCATTTTCTAAGAGGCCTTCACCTCATTGTCTTTCCAAGAGCAGCCACCACCCCAACCCACTGGGCCTCTTTCCAAAATGTGCCATGCTTTCTCTCATTTCTGTGCCTACTGCCAGCTGTGCCTACCGCCTGGCATGTCCTTCCTGCCTCCTCCCAAGGCAGCTCTCATGCACTCTTCAAACCCCAGCTCCAGTGTCACCTGTTGCTGTCCTGACCAGCTTCAGGCGGAATTAACCACTCCCTCCGCCATACATTATAGCAATTCCTGTGATCAATTCCTCTATCGTACCACTTAGCTCCCTAGTGTAGATTCTTGTCCACGTGCATGTCCCCTCTACTAGACCATAAACTCCTTGAGGGGAAGGGGTGTCATCTTGTTAACTTCTGTATATCTAGCACCTAGTATATGCTTTGTCACAGAGCTAGCACTCAATATATGTTGAAAGAGTAGATTTTATTCTTTCTGAGAGATACTGAGGGAAAATTGTATCATGGGGTCAAAGTTAGTATTATTTTTCTTAGTCCAAATGAGTAGAAGGTCACAATCTGAATTTTAGATCATCAATATGTGATAAAAACATTACCACTCTCCATTTCCATGCCAGTGGCAGACATCATTAATCAATTAAGGAACTCTTTATCAATGAGTCTGAAAGTGAACTCAGAATCTTTTTAAACACTAATGTAACACAGAATGTTTTTTAACACTGATAAAACAGATTCTGCCAATCAGCTAGAGTTAGCTTATTGATTTCTATCATCCAGACACTAAAACTAGTAAAATTGATTTTATTGAGTAAAAACAATATTTTTATACACCATAAGAATTTGTGAACAGACCTCCAGCAGCATGACATCAGCAAGATGGCAGGATAGGACTTTCCAGCCCTCATTCCCTCACAGAAACATCAATTTAAACAACTATCCATGCATGAAAATGCCTTCACAAGTAAAACTCAGTGGAAATCAAGCAGGTGGGAGGAGGGAGGAGGGGTCGGGTAAATTCACACCTAACAGGTACAATGCACACACTGTCTGGATGATGGACACACTTATAACATTGACTCAAACTGTACAACAGCAATACATGTAACCAAAATGTTTGTGCCCCCATTATATACTGAAATTTTTAAAAATTCCATTTTATTCTATTTTTTTAATTTCTTTTATTTCAGCATATTATAGGGGTACAAATGTTTAGGTTATGTATATTGCCTTTGCCCCACCAGAGTCAGAGCTTCAAGTGTGTCCATCCCCCAGACAGTGAGCACCGCACCCATTAGGTGTGTATATACCCATCCCCTACTTCCCCCTCCCACCTGCCTAACACCCAATGAATGTTATTTCCATATATGTACATAATGTTGATCAATTAGTACCAATTGGGTGGCGAGTACTTGTGGTGCTTGTTTTTCCATTCTCGTGATACTTCACTTAGGAGAATGGGCTCCAGCTGCACCCAGGATAATACAAGCGGTATTAGTTCACCATTGTTTTCTATGGCTCAGTAGTACTCCATGGTATACATATACCACATTTTATTAATCCACTCATATATTGATGGGCACTTGGGTTGTTTCCACATCTTTGCAATTGTGAATTGTGCTGCTATAAACATTCAAGTGCAGATGTCTTTTTTATAGAATGTCTTTTTTTCCTTTGGGTAGATGCCCAATAATGAGATTGCTGGATCAAATGGTAGTTCTACTTGCAGCTCTTTGAGGTATATCCATATTGCTTTCCATAGAGGTTTGACTAGTTTGGAGTCCCACCAGCAGTGTAAGAGTGTTCCTGTCTCTCTGCATCCACACCAACATTTATTGTTTTGGGACTTTTTGATAAAAGCCATTCTCACTGGAGTTAAGTGATGTCTCATTGTGGTTTTGATTTGCATTTCCCTGATGATGAGAGATGTTGAGCATTTTTTCATATGTTTGTTGGCCATTATTCTATCTTCTTTTGAAAAGTTTCTATTTATGTCCTTTGCCCACTTTTTAATGGGGTTGTTTGATTTTTTTTCTTGCTGATTTTCCTGAGTTCTATATAGATTCTAGTTATCAGCCCTTTATCAGATGTGTAGCATGCAAATATTTTCTCCCATTTTTTTAGGTTGTCTATTCACTCTAGTGATAGTTTCCTTGGCTGTGCAGAAGCTTTTTAATTTGATCAGGTCCCATTTATTTATTTTTGTTGCTGCTATGATTGCTTTGGGGTCTTGTTCATAAATTTTTTGCCTAGGCTAATGTCTATAAGAGTTTTTCCAACGTTTTCTTCTAGAATTCTTATGGTTTCATGCCTTAGGTTTAAGTCTGTTATCCATTGTGAGCTGATTTTTGTGAGGTGAGAGGTGTGGATCCTGTTTCAACCTTCTACATTAAACTTCTTTTTGATGCTGTTATTACCATTTTTATTGTTGTTACTCATCTTTTCATTTTGTCATCAATTTTTAAAAGTCATTTCAGAGAGCCAGATTCAGTCATCTTTTCTGTGTGTATCCATCCCTGAAACCAGGTATAGGATTTCACCCATTGTATAAGTTTGTCGTCCTAACAGCTATCGGTTACTGAGAACTTGCCATGTGCCCAGTACTGAGCTGATACGAGCTGGGATTTGAACTCCACACCCTGCATCTGTAATCTCCACCTAGTGCCTTCACGTGGTTCCCAGTATAGCTCTCGCCCTAACATAGCCATAAACGTGCAGTAGAAAAGACATAATACACCCCATAATGCATACAAACTAGAGTTTATTTTTACTTCTTGGTAAAATCGTTCCCAGCACTGACTGCCTTAGCAAAATGTTGAGTTTTTTTAAATCCCATCTTTTTGCTTTAGTTAAACTAATTGCTATTCTTTGCCTATAATTTTTGAATTCCAATTTTCTGCTTCAAATGTACCGTGTAAGTCTACACTGACAAGGAGAAGAGACCTCAAAAGCTACTGTAACACAGTCTCTGCTTCTGGTGTTCTCTCTCCACCTGCCTGGCGGTAGAAGCCATCACAGTCTGATAATTTAAGCTCCACGGTTCTATGCCATTCAGCTTCTATAAAATTACACTCTTCTCCCTCACAGGAATATCATAGTTTTTGTTCTTCCTGGGGAGCTTCAGCTGGCTGTGGGAAGAAGTTGGAGGCAGAGGCAGAGATCGTGGCAACCCAGACTTCATGAGAAGGCCATCTGTGGAATTTGCAGAAAGAAGAGAAGATCTGGGCTTCTTCTGGAGTACCTCACTGCTTTACACTAAATCCATTATTTATTGGGTTACCAAATAAGGAAACTATGATGCTTCCTTTCCCCTAGTCTGCTGGGATGGCAGCCAAATTTCTTCTTAGGCTCTGCTGATCTTGTGCAAAGAGGCAATACAGCAACGAAGTTAAGAACATGGGCTCTGAAGCCAGACCACCTAGGTCCAAATCTGACTTTGCTCTTTCTTAGCTGTGTGGCCTTGGGATGGTGGACCAACTTCTCTGGGCTTCGCCTTCCTCACCTGTGAAACAGGGATAAAGAATTGTATAACTGTGCAAAGAAGTTGCAACAGTTTCTGCCATGTTGAATTCTCTGTGTGTTTGTCATAAATACGAGACAGATTAATACTCCAGACTGATTAAATATGTCAGAAGTATAGATACTGAAGGACTGATGAGAACTTCAGAAAGCAGGGGACTGCTCACCCCCATGGCAGCTTACGAACACAGTCTAGGGGTTTCTCAGTCTCCTCCCCCAGAACATACCTCCTTCCTGCCCTTCCCTTGAATGACAAAGAATATGTTCAGCCACATCATAATATTAGCTTCCATTTGTCAATAGCCCATTGTGTTCCAGGCACTGGGACAGGCCATTGCATGCATTCTTCCTATTCTCAACAAGCAGGCAAGGTACATATTAGTGTCTCTACTTGCTGGGGAAGTTCAAGGAAGTTAAGGAATGTGCTCAGGGTCGCCAGGGCAAAACCTGGGATGCAAACTTTAGAACCCAGTTCTATCTGATTTCAATTCCTGAGCTCCCCTTTGCAGGCCCTCTCTTAGTTTGGGTTTCCCTGAAAGCAAAGTCTGAGATACGAGTGTGGATGCAGGTAACATGTTTGGGAGATGATTTTAAGACCCCAGAGTAAGAAAGAGTGTGCAATTCCGCAAAGACCTTCTGCAGAGCTGTGTAGCATGTGCCTCAGATTCACCCCAACAAGAAGTGGGACCTGGGGACATTTATCCACTGACAACCACTGGTTGAAGGGCAGGTGTCTTGGGAACACTCCCTCCTGCTCACGGCCAGGCTGCTCTGCACATGGACTGAACTGCTTTGTTCAGAGGAAGCCCAGGGGTAGAAAAGCCGAGATATACACAGGTATGTACACTGTACCTGTAGTTGTACCTGAGGTGAGACACCTGGAGCGTGCTCAAAGTTGTCCGCCTCTGAAATCAGGTGAGCCAAAAGGATGTGCTCTGGGCACAAAAAGTGTCTGTTCACGGCACCTTCTCATGGCTTCGTTGGATCCCTGGCAACCCCTGTATGGGAGTTGGTACTCTCTGAAGGTATAGCACACCCAGTTCCTTTTGCTTCTCACAACAGCCTGTGAAGAAAACAGGAAAGACATTATCTCCTTCGAGTTGAAAGACCTTCAACTTTCAGTTGAGGAAATGAAGTTCGGATGTGAACACAGTCTTCTCTCATGTTGCACTGCCCAGCTTCCAAATCCTGCTCCGCCACCTCCGAGAGCTATAGCTTTGGGCAAATTATTTTAATTCTCCGTGTTTCCATTTCCTCATCTGTCCATTCTAACAACAAATATTCGTGGAGCACCTATATGTGCCGGGCACCACTCCAGATGCTGGGGATACAGTAACGAACAACATTGCGGGGGTGGATTCTCACTGTCACTGAGCCTACCTTCCATCAGATGAAGACAGATGATATTGGAAGAAATAAAGAAAAATGGTTGGCACATAAGAGACTGTGAATTAAAGCATGGAAGGAAGACATGGCATATGCGGGGCAGGAGGGAGAGGTGGCAATCTGTACTGGGGTGATTAGGAAAAGCCTCCTTAAGAAGGAGACAGGGGTGAGCGAGGAAGTCTGTGGCTATCTGAGAAAAGCCAGAGGAAAAGAGTAAGTGCAAAGGCCCTGGGGTGGGACCCTGCTTGGTGTGTTCCAGGAGGGCTGAGTGGCCAATGTGGCCTGAGCAGGGGGGATGAGTAGAAGATATTATCATACAGGAAAGTTGGGCAGTGGCACACAGGGACTCTGAATTTTACCATGAGCGGAATGTGAGGCTGTGGGAGAGTTTTGAGCAGAGAAGCGACAAGATGTGACACTTACATTTTTATAGCATCATTCTGGCTTTGTGTTAAGAATAGATTGGGGGTGGGCAAGAGCAAAACCACAGAGGGTAGGGTATTGCAGTAATGCGGGTGATGCCTGGCAGGCGCTTGGACTAGGGTGGTACGGATGGAGGGAGTGAGAAGTGATGGTTTTTGTCAAATGTGCATAACACTTTTGAGACCTTACACACTTTATCTCATCCATTTTTCACAGGCACTCACATGAGGTGGGGATTACCATCTCCCATGTTTACAAAGGAACAGCAGGAAGCTGAGTGTGTGTCCAAAGCCAACACAGCTAGCAAGCTGAGGGCCCAGCCCTCCCGGATCATCATCCAGAGATCCTTCTGCTGCATTTCAGCTGTTCGTGTCTACCATTCGTGAAGACTTGGCTTCTTGAGGACAGAGCTTCCAAATGCTCTCTACCACCAGGGCCCCCATTCCCAAAGGATCGGGGCTTGACAATTAAAATGTCTCTGGCAGATATGGGGAAAAAAGGAACAGGAAGAAAAGGGGGAGGAGGAGGAGAAGGAAGAGAAGGAGGAGGAAGAAGAGGAAGGAAAAACAAAAGAGAGAAGCAGGGAGGGCAGCCACTGAAAATTCCAGTGCTCTGCAGGCAAGGATCAATTCTTTAGGTATTTTTCGCCCTTACTTGAGGCTGTAAGTGGAAACTTACTTAAACGTGTGACTCAATTCAAAGAGGGGCAGGGAGGATGTGACACTTTAAAAATATCGCTGTGTTGGGCTCGGCAGTGATTCTGAGAAAATGCCTTCCTGAGACTTCAGACATCTGCCTGTAGGGCAGGGAGACTTCCACAAGCAGGAAGTGTATTATAAAAGATGTCATAACATATAATGGCAATAAAACTTACTTATCCAGCCCTGACCTCCCCCAGTAGCTTTAGACTTACCTATGCAGCTGTATGCCCACCTGCATCCTCGCTCGAATAAAGAATCAACATCTCAGAACTCTAAGTCCAAAACAGCCTCCCAAACCTCCTCCTTCTGACATCTCTCCAACTCAGTAAACACCACCACCGCCCACTCAGTGTCTCAGGCTAAAAACCTCAGAGTCATTCTTGATTTCTCATTCCCCCTTTAAGTGCTGTCTGCTATGCCTCCAAAACATGTCTCTAATCTG
>NW_012148285.1:13224414-13245391 GCF_000956105.1 Propithecus coquereli | reverse complement strand
TGGCTAATTTTTCTATATATTTTTAGTTGTCTGATTAATTTCTTTCTATTTTTAGTAGAGACGGGGTCTCGTTCTTGCACAGGCTGGTCTCAAACTCCTGAGCTCAAACAATCCGCCTGCCTTGGCCTCCCAGAGAGCTAGGATTACAGGCGTGAGCCACCGCGCCTGGCCAAGCATCACCATCTCTTGCATGAGTTGCTACTACAGCCTTCTGATTTTTTTCTTTGCCCCTCCAGTCTACACGGCAGCCAGCATGAATTTTTTTAAAATGTGAAACATAAACCCGAACAGGTGGTTCCCCTTGTTTCAATGTACCCAATGTCTTCCCAGTATTCTTAGAATAAAAGACAAACTCTGTATGTGGCTTCTGAGATCTCACGTGATCTGGCTGCTACTTTCTCCTCCGCGCATTGCATCTCCCCTCCTCACAGCTTTTGAGCCACCTTGCCTCTTTTCTGTTCCCTGAATACAAGAAGTCCTTTCGCTCCTCTGGGCTTTGCAGGTGCTGGTCCCTCTACCTGAAATGCTCTTTGGTCAGCTCCTCTCAAGACTGATTCCTTCTCATCCTTGAGCTCTCAGCTCACACATACCCTCCCCAAAAAGGCTTTCTCTCATGACCCCATCTCAGGGTTTCTCAATCTCAGCACTACTGACATTGGCACCAGATCCTTCTTTGCTGTGGGGAGCTGTCCTGTGCACCACAGAGTGTTTAGCAATATCCTCAGCTTCTACCCACCAGATGCCCATAGCACTTCCCTCTAAGTCACGACCACCAAAAATGTCTCTTCACATTGCCAAATGTACTGGGACGAGGGTAGGGAAAATTACTTACTGATAAGAGCCATTTCCCCTCTAAAGTGCCCTCGACAACTTCTCTTTATCTCTTGGCCCTCTAGGCTTCCTGCATGAACTTAGATTCTCTGCAATTCACTTTTGTAGTACTACGTGTTTTATAATAAGAATGATAATGAGAAAGTAACTCCCATGAGCCCACGAACTTTGACTGTGTTATTCATGGTCTGTATCCTCAGAACCTAAGAGAGTACCTGGCCTGTGGAAGGCTTTCAATACGTATTCAGTCTATGAATGAATAAAATTGATATTCATTACCATAAGCCAAGCTCTGTGCTCAGCACTCTTCATGTGTTAGCTCATTTAATGCAGCTAATGAGACAGGTAATGCCATTATCTGCATTTTCAGGTATGGAAAAGTAAGATTCAGAGAGATTAAGTCATGAAGCAAATAAAAAGACAGGACGAGGATACAAAACCGTGAATCTACTTAACTACTGAGCTGTATTGCCTCTGTATCTCCATTGGTGAAATATCCACCAAACAGTCTTCCAAGTTGGAAGCTTTGGATTGTCTTTGACTCTTCTCCCTTCCTCTCTGTATCCTATCGGTTTTTCAATCCCATAATTTGTACCCCATAAATACTACCTTAAGTTCAGCCCCTCTTCTCCATCCTGTTGCTGTTGAATTCATCAAGGTCCTCATCAATTCATGGCTGGTAGTAGGAACAGCCTCCTACATCTGGTCTCTACCCTGTTAGCCTCTGCCCATTCTTTGCCACCTCTATATGACAACGGTGTTCATGTCTAGTCAGGTCACGTCATGCCCTGGTTTTGAAAATGTCTATTGGCTTCCTGATGCCTACAAGATAAAGTCCAAACTATCTAATGTGGCCTCAGGTATGTGATTGAATCTCTCTGAACTTCAATTCCCTGTCTATAAGAATGGGAATATGAGAATATCCCTTTTAGAGGTGTTTTTAGGATTCAGTGGGACGAGGCATGTGAAAGCTTACAGGCATGCTCGATGGTGCTGATTTCCTTTCTTTTTCTTTCGTTATAGTTGAAACCTATCCCACTTCTCCAACTTCAGCTCCCATCAATCTCCCCTCCCGTCCTCCTCTACTTAGTGAATTCCTATTTATCCTTCAAGTTTGCAGATCAAATGTCTCTGCCATGGTCAAGTCTTCCCCCACTTTCTATAGCAGGGCTGATGACCTCTGGTCTGGGGTCTCAGACCTTCACTGTAGCATTGAACATGCTGTGCCTTTAAACATGTTGTCATCAATTGTCTATATGTCTTCTCTTTCCATTAAACTAAGGGCAGGTATTTATACATATCTGGATCCCTGGCATTAAGCAAAGGGCCTAGCACACAGTACGTGCCTGATAAATGACTATTTATGATGTAGGAAGATTGTAACTCAGTTCCTAGAATTACACGGACCTGGGTTTCAGTGCTGACTCTGCCTCTATTGCTGTGACAACCTTAAGCAATTTATGTTTCCCTTCTGGGCCTTGTTTTTTTCTCTGAAAACATAAAGATGGTTATATCTTCCTCAGAGGATATAATTTAAGTAATTGATGTAAAGTAGGCCTGATGTATGAATTAGACTTCAACTTAACAGAACAACTTCATGCAATACTTTAAAAGGAAAACATATATTATTCAATCACTTTGGATGAATCAACTGATACTACTGACTCAGTGCAGGTTTTATACTTTATTCGGGTTATGACGGAAGATTTTCTTTGCTATGAAGAGTTACTTTCTTTGGGCACTTTTGAGAACAGAACACAGAGAATAGATACCTTTAATAACTTTCAAGATAAATGTCATGAAGTTGGACTGAATTTGGTAAATTTAGTGAATGTATGTACAGACTTCATGACAGGAAAACGTGAAGGGTTTATGGCACAGATTTAAAAAAAAAGTATTAATGGATCCAGATGCTCTCATTTCTTTTTGTTGTATCTTGCATCAGCAAAATCTCTGTGCTAAATCTACTATTTTAAGTGACACTTTGCAACAAGTTATAAGTATTATTAACTATATACATGCAAATGCAACACAGCATCATCAATTTCATAATATGCTAAAGTTGCATGATGAGGTATTCCATGTGGATTTGCCGTATCATTCTAAAGTATGTTGGCTACCACAGGGACAGGTGTTAGCCAAAATTTTATCTCTGTGAGAACAGATAGTTAAATTTTATGAAGAACAGAATCAGCAATGTGAATTATTGAAAGATTTCTATAGGAGTGCAGCATTTCTGTGTGATGTGTCAAATCAAAACAACTTGAATTTGCCTGGTAAAACTAAGTCTATATGATATGTGGCAAAAAAAAATCCAAGCATTTCGGAAAAAAAAGCTCTTTTTTCAAAACGCTTCTTCTTCGAAAAGAAATTTTGGATGAACATTTTCCCCGGTTAGCAAAGGTCACTGATGAGCAGGATGATATATGCAAATCATCTGAAGAATAGTCAGCTGTTACAGACCTATTAATTGGAGAATACAGTGAAAGGTTCACTGACTTTGAGAATCACAGCAGCACGCTCAAATTAGCATTTCAGCCTCACCTAGTTGATATCACCAAGGCACCTAAAGAACTACAAATGGAATTGATTGAGCTCTCAGTAGATGACATTTGAACGTCATTGCTTGATGCTAAGAAAGAGCCAACTGAAATATGGAAAAATGCAGTAGAGTACCCATACCTTCGGGAATAAGCCCCCCCAAAAAAGCCTTCTTGCTTTTCAACCACTTACTGCTGCAAATCTACATTCTCCTACCTAACCCAAATCAAGATACGCTTAAGGTCCCAAATGATTGATGCCCACCTAGTGGACCAACTAAAACTGTGGACCTCCATGCTGCAACCAAATATTCAAATGCTTTTCAACAAAAAGCAGACACAACAAAGTCATTAGAAGGTTAGTTAACTTTAAAATTAACAAATAGTCTTCATTTTTTGAAATTATTAAGTACATAGCAGTTAGACTTTTACAAAATAATACACATTTTTACATATATCTAATTGAAGTTTCTTGAATGCAGCTTTATTTGATTACAGCTAAATTAATGCGGTCTTCCAACATGAAAAGTTTCCCTGTTGGCTATAGCATTGCTATACTTCATAGCCCAAAATTGAAAACAACCCAAATGTCCGCCAAAAGTAGAATGGATAAACAAATTTTAGCATATTCCCAAAATAGAACACAATACAGCAATGCAAAATGAATTCTTTCTACAGACTAAAGCAGAAAATGAATCTCACAAAAATATTAAGCAAAAAAAATCGGGCAAATACAGTGCCTCCTCTATGACTCCATTTGTATAGAGTTCAAAAATAGGTGACACTAGCCTGCAGCTGTTAGAAGTCAGGGGAGTGGTTATCTTTTGGAGAGAAGGAGTTAGTGGCAGGAAAGGCAGATGAAAAGTGCTCTTAGAGTTTTGCTCATGCTTTGTTTGTGGATCTGAGTGCTGATTACTCAGATGTGTCACTTTCTGAAAACTCCTTGAGCTTTTACCCTTATGAATCAGGCACTTTTCTGTGTGTATGTCATTCTTCAGTAAAATATTTACAATGGTAGAGAGAAAAGGATAGTAATGATAACCATGCCAAATAGTATGTACAGGGCACTGTTGTGTTTTGCATGGATTGATTCAAACGAGTCCAGAGATAGGGGCTTTCAGGTAGCCCTTATCGCCACATTCCCCTCCACCCCCAATTTTTACACATGGGGAAACCGAGGCCCAAAAACGTTGAACAACATGCCAGGGATCACACAGCCAGGAAGCGGCTAAGCACAACTCAAATCCAAGTGGTTCGGCGGCCTATAGAATCTGCATTTTTAGGTGCTGTGTTCCACTGCATCTTAATGAAGAGCCCTTTGATGCATAGAAAACCTTCATTCCTTCATCAAAGGGCCTCCTGAACAAACCCAGGATGTTAGGAATTATGCAAATGAGCTTAAAAAAATTAGAGACTCTGCCAATGAAGATGGAGGGAGGAATATGGTGCCAAACTGAAATGTGATAATGAGGCTGATCTTGATGCCACTTCTCAGTCCTTATTTGCAAAATTAAGATCTAAGAGGGGAAAGGAAAAAAACCTACCCCAACCATAAAAGGCAGGGTGGATACCCATGAGATAAGATGGTTGAAGAAGCGCTAATGATCCAATTAAAAAATGGAATGTGGCTCTGTCAGCCTTATGTCAATTACCATAGACTTGAGCCCTGTAGTATAGTCACTGCTTGTAAAGAGAAATTAATGACTTGATTTTATTTTTTCTACTGGTGGCAGATAAGTTTTTGAATTATTAATCTGTGTTTCCTTTGCTATGCTGTTGGTCTTCCATCTCAAAGAAATCTCAGGGATTTTTGCCAGAGAAGACTGTGGAAAGTTTCACAAAGAGAAAGAGATGAACTGGCTTTACCAAACTATTAGCAGAAAGAGGCAGGATTTCCCCCCTGAAGATAGGAAAGGGGTTGGAGATGGGAAGTAAGAGTCCTACAGAATGTGGGAACTTTACCCCTGTGAAGGAGCAGCATGTAGGAAAATTAGATCTCAACAGGAAAGGCTGTAAAAGGAACCCTCTGAAAGCTGGACCCCAAGCTCACACCAGCCCCAACAAAAGGTCTTGGGCTACAAGCCCAAAATAGAAAGAAGAGGGTTAATGTGGTTTCAGACCACGTGCACCTTGGCAGAAAGTCCCATTCTAATATTCAACTCAATAAATACTAAATGAACTCTAGGGATAAGAAAGCCTCAGTATTGACTGAGATTTTTTTTTTTTTTTTTTTTTTAGCCAGCCTAGCTGTTGGAGGGTTTGAGTTAAAGTAAGGAAAATAGTGATATTTCTTTCACACCTGAGCCTGAGGGTTTGGATGCCTATCTCCTACATGCAAAATGGGTGGAAATTACCCCGTATGGATGCCAGAAAGTATTTTGCATTGAGAAAAATCACTTTGATGGAAAGAACATTATCTCCTTTGCTTTTCCCAGTGCCAGCTTAATAATTCTCGAAGCCCCAGTCTGCCATGACAAGCAAGGCTGGATTTAACTACACGTTCCTTTTCTTTTTTGACCTTGGGGTCCCATTGCTCATGAATTCCTGATATTAGTATTTCTGTCAAGCAGGGCTGTTTTAAGATGACTTCAAGTTTTAACAAAACAGAATTAAATATTCAACCAAGAATATCTCCCTTCTGTGAGTAAAGATATGATTGAAACTTACATGGTGATTGCTGTTATCGTCACGTTATGAACCAGGTGTATCAAGCTAGGATATTTAATTTTACCTAGAAGCCAACTGTTACTGCTACCAGGGGCAGTACAGAACCATTCAAGTACAGAATTGGGTAAAATATGAGGATCATCTTGGAAGCTGGAGCCATTAGCCCAGATGCATAGAAGCTTTTGCAGTGATGATAATTACATATCATTAGTGCATTTGCAGAATGAGATCCCTTCTTCCAGCAGGAGAGGAAAATCCACCCAGTATAGGTGAACAAAAAGCATCATGGTGGCAATCTGTCACCATTTGGGCTCTAAGAAAAGTGCATTTTTTTCCCCAGCAACTTTTTCTGCAGGTATGAGGATACTGGAACCCTCAGTGGACGACAATTGGCTAACAGACAAAATGACTGCTGTCCAGACACTAGACAGGGCTACACAAGCAGAGTGCCAAAACTGGGTAGCAGAAGAGGATATCTCCAGGAAAAATAAGGAGTGTCAACTGATGGATGTGGACATGATTTGCAAACCTTTGCTCACATGAAGCCCTTGTACCGGTGGGAGAAGTGAAGGAATTAGGAATTTCAAGGCACGATTTCTCTGGCACTTTTGGCTGGATATCTCTGTGAACAATCTCAGTAGCCTCAATCTATGTAATCACAACATTTGGAATATTGAAATTGCAGCCTCAAACATGAAGGGATTCAACTCATTGAACAGAACTAGTTGGTAAAAATATGAGAGCGTTGAAGGCTGTGGGATCATGTTCATAATGTGGTTATGTTTGGGGCTCTAAGCAGGCAGGACTTGAGTACCAGCTCCCTCATTTATTGCCTGTATGATCCTGGGTAAATGATTTCATCTCTCTGAGCCTCCATTTCTTCATCTATAAAATGATAACCTCCCTCAAAAGATTATTGTAAGGATTCAATGAGAAATTCATGTTAAAGCACACAGGGTTATGGCTGACATATATAGTACATGCCTCAAATGTTAGCTACTATTCTTACTGAACAGTATGAAGGGTGCCTTGTAGCCTGTTTGTGGCTCTGTCAATATGAAAAGTACCAAGATAAAAGGGAAGGTATGGATATGTGAAAACAAATACAAATGTACCCTGACCTCCCCAAGTCTCACCAGCCTGAGGGACAGATGAGGTCATGAACAATAATAGCTCCTATTTTCTTGGCTCTTGGCTTCACATGTAAAATCCAGGACCTCTGGGCCCACCTTAACATTTCACATGGCCCCTTGTGAAAACAGCTCTTTTGGCTTCTTCCTACAGCCCTCCTTGATGGAAAGTTCAGAAACAAGTTCACGGGGCCAGGTTTGGGGTAGACATTGCGATAGAAGCTAAGGTTTACTGAACACTTACTCTGTGCAGGGTGGTACAGTAAGACCCTTTCCATGCATTAGCACATTGAACCCTCAAGAAAACCACCATAGGAGTTTGGTAATAATTGTTCTTATTTTGTAGATGTGCAAACAAGGCCCAAAAAATTTAAGTAATTTCTCTGATATTATAGAGATAGAAGATGGGCCTAAGAATATCTGTCCCCAAAGCCAGCAGTCTTTGCAACTATGTTGTCCTCCCTGAGGTACCATGTATGAGCCACCTTCTCAATCACCCCTTACAAACCTATCACCATCATGAAAATCAGCTCATTCACCTAGATGCTTGCTGAGCCCATAAGACATACTCAGATGCCTTGAATTCAATGGGAGCCAAAATTAGACTCGAAATGAGTCTCCACACCCCCCATGACATAAATCAGGGTATTCATAAACAAGGGAGAAATTGCAAATTAGGGAAGAGCCCAGTGGCTTGCCCCAAATCCAAAAGATGTCATTAAAAAAATGTTAATAGACTTCAAGCAGTCTACTAGGTAGAGAGGCCATTAATACAAGATAAATAATGGTAGTGAGGTGGACGAAGACAAGCTCATAAGTTCTTACTTGCTTATTAAGGAAAGTATCTTTTGGATTCACATTTATAATGTATATGACGGCAGATAGATGAATTATAAGTGTATATTTTCATTAAATGCCAAGCACTGGCTGCTGTTCCTCCCCGATGCAGAAAAATTAAGTCATAAATGAGTGAATTAAGATTATTTACCTCCCCATTTTCAAAGAGAATACCTCCTAGCTGGAAGGGAATTTAGAGATCAACTATCTGTCCCAACTCCTTCCCTTTGCACATGAGAAAACTTCCAGTCCAGGCCACACCAGGATTTTAAATGATTTGAAATTCAAACACACTAGTGGATCACAAACACATTTTAATTTACTCCTTACCACTGACAGCTGTAATCAAGGCATGAGTCGTTTGTGCAAAGGCAACAACTGCTTAGCCTTCATGATGAATGGACACAGAATCTTAATTCATATTGATTCCAGTGTCAGGCCTTTGCTGGTATTTCAGTCCTGAACTTGCACAGTTATTATCCATATTACAAAACAGTATTGACTATTTTCCATCTTCAGCAAGAACACCAATTGGCCTATCTTTTGAGGAGAGACTTTTTTTGTTTTGAAGGTCATTTGAAATCATTAGCATTAGAATATATGTTGACCCTAGAAGAATGGAATAAATATGGTCTAGGATGATGAAATAAACCATAAATAAGTTTGGGGGAATCCCAGAACAGGAGACCCACTGCTTCACTTCCCAGGAGTCTATGAGTTTTGTAGGGAAGCTCTTTGTCCAACATGGCACCCAAGCCATAAGGAGAAATAGCTGAGAGGATCATCTGGATGGGTAGGACTGAGGGCAGCCTTGTAGATACTTATATCTGTGTGATGTAGAGAAAGATGGGAGCATTCAAGACTCTAAGAAGGGCACAGAAGTGGGTGTGAGAACCAGAAGACCAAAAACATCCTCAACGCTCAGAGGTAGGGGGTTTGGCCACTGTGGAGCCATGGTGAGCAGCAGTGGAAACAAAAGGACACATAGCTGCACTAGGTGGGGACAGGTCACAACAGAGAATGAAACTCCCCCCTGCAGTCTGGAAACCCCCAACACTAAAGGAACGTCAAACACACCTGGTGAGAAGGATAGAAAGAAACAAGAGGGAGAGAGACAGACTTGGGTCAATTGAGTAGTGTCCACGAGAGACTGAGTTTGAAACCAGAAGTGACTACCTTTCCTCTAATTCAATTTTCCAGTGAAAGTGGGTGCTTGAGAGTGAAATTAAATTCAGTTATAGGAAAATAAAGTTCCATTTTCACCCATCTATGTTTTGTGATTGGGAAAATACCTGCAGCATGAAATAAGCTCTTAATACAGTGCCTGGCTTAATAAGTGCTCAATAACTCTTGGCTTCTGTAGCTGCAGTTGCTGTTGCTATTGTTGCTATTGCTATCATTATTATTTTATGGTGAGCACCTGAAAGCAGGTACAGTATTTTTGTTTGTTTGTTTGTTTCTATATCTTCAATGTTTATCACAGAATAGATTCCTCAGCATATGTTTGTCAAATAAATGACTCAAAATCTGAATTTATCCCAGCTAGCACTAAATGTTATCATTTGTGCAACCTGGTGTCAAAGTGAAGTCTCCTTTAGCCTAGTTTCTCAAATGAGTGATGAGAGTTCCATCAACTAGTGTTAGACATAGAGCATGGGTAAGAAATACATTTCCATTGTGCTAAGCCACTGAGATTTTGGGGCTGCTTGTTATAACAGCACAACGCAGCCCACCCTGACTGATACAAACTACAATTTGAAATGTACTTAAGAGGAAATACCTAGTCTGTGGCATACCGTTTTGCATCCTGTATGTCATTTAATTTTCACTGCCTGTATTTTATAGTCAATGCATCAGTGATATTAAATGATTTGTCTAAAATCACACAGTCAGTAAAAGTCAGGTCCATCTGAGTCCAGGATCCTAGAATTTTCCATTACACCAGACTGCCCCCAAATTAAGCCCTTCTTATACCTACTTCTCAACTATATATTTTACTTTTAATATCACAGCAGATAGTTACTTGATCTATATTCCTTTCCACTTTTCCAAGCAGTCCTAAAGTAAATAAGGTTTGGAGTAGGGGATAAAGGGAGATAAATGGCAGTTGGGAAAAATCCAGAGTGGAATTGAAAATCCAAGATTTTCAAACTTTGTGTATTGGTCACCATAGGAGCAGTCAGGGCAACATGGCAGAAAACTCTGGTGGACAAATTATGTCCTGTTTTCCTTTAGGCTGGGACGGAATGAAAAAGAATGATAGACGTATTGGCAAGGATGGGGAGCAACTGGAACTCCCACACATTGCTAGTAGGAGTGCAAAATACTTCAATTATTCTAGAAAACAATTTTCTAGTTTCCAGTAAAATGAAATAAGACCCCATGGCCCCACCTACAATCCTGGATTGTACTACAAAGAAGTGAATACATATGTCCACAAAAGATTTATACAAGAATATTCATAGAACCTTTATTCATAAGAGTCCCAAACTGGAAATACTGCAAGTGTCTATGAATAGGAAAATAGATAATTGCTATGCAATGTAATACTAAATATCAATAAAAAGAATGAAATATGGTAAAACACATGGATGACTTTCAAAGACATGTTAAGCAAAATAAACTAGAAACAAAAAAGTGCCTTCTGTACGATGCAATGAATAGAAATGGCAAAAACAGGCAAAGCTAATCTATAGTGATTGAGATCAGATAATGGTTACATCCAAGGTTGGTGGTACTGACTAGAATAGTCATGAGGGATTTTTCTGAGGTGATGAAAATGTTCTATAACTAGTTCTGAATGGTGGTTACACAAAACCCACTAAGTTGTACACAATGCAAGAAGAATGTGGATCTAAAAATTTAAAGAGAATGATAAAAAATGATATCTGCATTTCAAGAGGGCAAGCAGGGCTTTAGGGTCCTGGAGGTTTGGGCTGTCTCGGTCAGCGGCAGGGGCGTGGATCCGGAGTTTGAACAGAGAAGTGATCCACCCGCTAGGATGAATGTCCGCAAGACTAGGATGGGGGTTCTGCAAGGGGTGGACACCTCGGTGACAACTACTCGTCTGTTTGAGGCGTGACTGCTGCAGAGCGTCAGTGTGGATTTCCGTGACTGGGTCTGTGGTCCACAGAGACGACACTGGGGGGGACCTCTCTGAGCCATCCCTAACAAATGGCACAAAGCTGGCTTTCCACAGCATTGTGACAGAGCCAGAAAAGCACCTTCAGTAGTGACATCCTCGGGAAACTCAGCACCAGGTTGTGCTTCATTTATCTCAACACGTCACAAGTCACAAGATACTTATATAACCCCTCCCCCACCCCCCCAAGAAGAGGCAAGTTTCTCCTAAGAATGACTAATGCTGAATTTCTCATCAAATCTCATGGGCTAAGGCTGAGGGCCAGCTTCATTTTCGTTACTTGTTCATAACTGTTGTGAAAACACTGAAGTCACTTGTTTTCTAAAGTCAGCCGCCCTGAAGTCCACTGTGAATGCTACCCGCCAGGAAGGGGAGAGCGAATTTAACTTCCTCGTAACCAGAACCCCCGGCTTCTTAACCAGCCTCAGCCACTTGCTGCTGTATAACCCCAGGTGAATCGCCTCCTCTCTCTGAGACTCAGTGCTGTCATCTGTAAAATGGGAAGAGTAGCTCCAACATCCTCACAGAGTGGTCGTGAGGATTAAAGGAGAAAATATGTGTCACACAGAAAGCCCCATATGGATCAACCTCTTGCTTGACTCCGCTCGCTTTCCAGCTGTTTGCTTGGAGGTTGTGTACACAGAGACATGATTAAGTGTGAAGACAGGTCCATTTTCAGAAATACACTCGCTGGGGCCCCCAGCTGGGAGCCTGAATTCCCTGGCTGACACTGTGGCTATTCAAATGCAGCCAGGTGGAAACAGAGATGCAATGACCCAGCAAATTCAGGAGGTGGGGAGACCATCAGGGCAGTTAGAGGAAAGAAAGCAGCAGCTTGAGAAGATTTCTGGGGGTGGTTGTCTTAGAGGTTGAATTCACCACGCTGCCTGACAAAGTTTTCTTGCATCTTCTGCCCCATAAACACACACACACACACACACACACACACACACACACACACACACGATTTCATAGCATGGAGACAGGTAGAAGATCATAAAATCTAGATTTGAACCTTGTTTCTCGTTGACACCCAGATTTCTTCCTTTCTCACTACCCTCCTCCTGCCCTACTCAGGCACATCCATCCCCTTCCAGAACTCCCTGTGTACCCCATTTCCCCCAGACAACAAAAGAAAATCAGGAGGCCCACTAAGCAATCTGCCGTGTGAAAGCCCTAGAAGAAAAGTCGCAAAAGCGGGTCTAGCCCTGGTCCGCCCCGGCCAGCTATGCGACATTAATCATCACTCCGTCTCTCCCCAGCCTAGGTGTCTCTGTCTGAAAAATCAGAGTTTGAAGAAATTACTCATGTCAGCTCAGATAATTTGTGATTTCCAATTTTAAAAATTATTAATTGAACAGTGGGAAAGCCGGCAAATAGTTCCTTAAAAGACCAAACCATAGGATAGTCTTAATTCGTTATTCAACAAACGTTCTTCAAGCTACAAATGGAGATTACACCAATGATTCGAGACATGTCTCTTTTTTTCAAGTAAGTTACAATCTAGGGAGGAACAGCAGACACGGAAATTTAACACTAGGGTTCAGCCTGCTAGTCTATGAGATATACACAGTGCAATCCCGCAGGGAGGGCATTTATAAGGACTAAGGGTCAGGAAGGCTTCCCAGAGGACCACATGATTCAATCGAGACCTTTTAAAACTTTTTCTTCACTGTGAACATATTGATAGATGAAAAGAGAGTAAAAATGACCCATAATCCCATTACCCTGAAACAACTCTCATACACACACACTCGCACACAACCACGCACACACACACATTGATGCGTGTTTTTCCAGTCTTCTGTCTGTATGGCAGACATAGATGTATCCCTTTTTAAAAAGCTGCATTATATAATATATACTATTATTTAATCTGCTCATTTTCCACTTTATATATTGTGAACATTTTGCCTAAGAAATTAAATCAGTTTAATACTCTTCATATTATTCTATAGAATGAATGTTCCATAATTTGCTTAATGAAGATTCTAAGTTGGACATTTAGGTCGTTTACATGTAGTTTTCTTTGCTACTATATACGACATTGTGATGAATATGTCTGTAGCTAATTTTTTGCACATATCCTCTTCATTTTCTCAGAGTGGATTCCTAGCAGTGAAATCATTGAATCAAAATCATGTACTATAATCGCCTCTCACCTGCAGGGGTATGTTCCAAGACACCCAGTGGATGCCTGAAACCTCAGTTGGCATAAAGCCCTGTATATACTATGTTTTTTCCTATACATACCACCTATGATAAAGTTTAATTTATAAATTACGCACAATAAGAGATTAACAATAACCGATAATAAAATAAAAAATTATAACAATATACTATCATAAAAGTTACGAGAATGTGGTTTCTTTCTCTTTCTCTCTCAAGATATCTTATTGTGCTGTGCCACAGATAACAGATACCCTGGAAAGCAAAACTATGGATAAATGGGGATGGGGAACACAGAATCTTTTTTAAGGTTTTTGATACATGGGGCCAGATTTTCTCCCAGGAACTTTTGCTGATCTTCAATTCCACCAGCGTTACATGAGTGTGCTGATTTCCCCCAGGTTCTACCCCATGGATAGGTATTATTTATTTTTATGTATCAGTTACACTTATTTTTTGTTTTTCAAAATTGCCTGTTGTGTCCTTCCCTTGTGTATTCATTTGAAACATCTCTTTATATATTAAGGATATTGTCATTCTGGGCCATCATGTCTGCTGCAAATATTTTCCCGGTTTTTCACTTACGTGAAATTTTTAAAACTGTTTTTCTCACAGCAGAATCTGGTTATTTAAGGTTTATGCCTTTAGTTCTACATAAGAAAAATACTTTCTACCATTAGACTTTTAAAATAGTCCCCAATGTTTATCCCAGTTCTTTATAGATTGGTTTTTAAAATATTTAAATCTTTATTCAAATTAGTTGTGTCTGGACTACAATAGAAATGATAAAGGGCAGATATCAATTTTTTACTTTTATATACTTTTATAATATTGGTCTTTGAATTGTTTACAATAAGCAGGCATTACTTTTGTAAATTAAACAATTATGGAAAATGAGTCATCTATAGGGTTTTTATTTTGGAATATGATGGGAATCTAATTTTCCACGATTTCTAAATGTTTACTTAGATGCCTTGTCACCGGCTATCACTCTGAGCTGAGATTTGGAGGACATGTAGGAGGTGTCCAGGGGAGAAAGGGCAGAAGGACATTCCAGGCAGGAGAAGCAGCATGTCCAGAGATGGTCAAAAATAGCCAATGCATTCAGGGAATTCTAAGCTGATTCAGGAGACTTGGAGTAAAAGGTGCAGATGGAGTCCTCATGATTTTTAAGGGACTATGGGGGGACAAATTTTAAAAATTCAAAGATTAACATTATCATTACGTGTGACGATGGTTCCCACCTTCTAGAATTCATAATATTAAACTTTTGGTCTATTTGCTTTATCTTCTTTTAACTAAAGAAATAAAACATGACAGAGAAAGTTAAAGTTCCCTTTGATCACCATTCCCCATTTCACTCTCTCTAACTCAGAGATAACCACTCCATAAGTTTCGTGTGTTCACACTTTTAGCCCAACAAATTATACATACAAATGTGTGTGTGTGTGAGTGTGTGTATGAGTGTTAAGATTAGGTTTGGCTGCAAGTAAAAGAAACCCCCAAACAAAGGGTTTTAAAAGGTAGATATTTATTTCTCTCTCATAGAAAAGTCTTTGTAGATAGTCTACACCTGACATCACCTCTTTAATGATGTTAGGAACCCAGCTTCCTTCTATCTTTTAGTTCCTCTCTTCATAAACTCCATTCTCAAATTTATTTTTTGGTACAAGATGGCTGTTCTAGCTCCTGCCATCACATCCACATTCCAACCAACCGAAATATTTAGAAGGGGTAAAGAAGAAATAGGAGGAGAAGGTGAAGATGTTGTGAATTGAACTGTGTCCCCCAAAAAGATAGGTTGAGGTCCTAACCCCCAATACCTGTGAATGTGACCTTATTTGGACATAGGGTCTTTGCAGATGTAATCAAGTCAAGATGCTGATTTCAGGTGGGTCCTAATCCAATATGACTGGTGTCCTTGTAAGAAGAGGAGAGACACAGACTCAGATAGACATGGGAGAATGCCGTGTGAAGACAGAGGCAGATATTGGAGTGATGTGTCTAGAGCCAAGGAGTGCTGAGGAGTGCCAGTGACACTGAAGCTAGGAGAAAGGCACGGAACAGATTTTCTTCTGGAGCCCCAAGAAAGCCTGGCCTTACTAATACCTTGATTTTGGACTTCTGAAGTCTCTAGAGCTACGAGAAAATAAATTTCGGTTGTTTAAAACCACCTAGTCGACGGTACTTTGTTACGGTAGCCCTAGGAAACCAACACAGAAAGAAAAGAGGAAGGAGAAGAAAAAGAGGAAAGGAGTGGAAGAATTAAAAGGCTTTTATCAGCTGTCCGTAAGGAAGGTTCCAGAAGCTGCCCTATATCACTGAACATAGCTTAGACATGGGCACACCTAGCTGCAAGGGAACCTTTATTTTGGATTTACACGTGCCCAGTTAAAAGTTTTATTATAATGAAAGGATAATAGTGGTTTTTAAAATTTATACATAAATGGCATCAATTGTGGTTCTTTTGCAATTTTTTTCATCATTCCATTGTTTGAGAGATTTATCCAAGTTGGAGCATGTAGTTCGAATCTGCTATATTTAAGAGCTATTCTACCATGTATGTTCACCACAATTTACCTTCTGAGTGATGGCCACATTTTTCACTTTTTTTCCTCTTACAAATAGAGCTGCAATAAATGCTGCATTATCTCCTTGGGCATAGGCGGGAGAGTCTCCCTAAAGTGTGTGCCTGCAGGTAGAATTTCTATGTGATGGCATATATCCAGTTTCAATTTTAAAAGATCTTTCCAAATTGTTCTTCCAGGTGGTTACACCAATCTATACCCTCTCCTGAAGCGTTTCTTATTTTCTGCCAACACTTGATATTATTGGATTTTTAATTTTTTCCGTAAGTATAGGTGAAAAACTGATAGCACTATATGTTTTTTTATTCAACATTACGGAGGTATAATTTGTCTACAATGAAATGTGCCCATTTTAAGTGCACAGTTCAATAAGTCTTGACAAATGTATACCCCCATGTAAATACTACCACAGTCGAAACATAGAACATTTCTATCAAACGAAATAATTCCTTCATGCATTGTAGAACAGCCTTAAGTCAACAGATGGGAAAATTTAGATGAAACAGAAATTTTTTTTTAAAAAATACTTAGTGAAATGAACACAAAAGTCATAAAATCTGATTACTCCTGTAGCTCATAAAGAAATTGAATCTATAATCATAATCCATCCCTCTTGCTAGGGACAGGTGCAGGTTGGCAGCACTAACCACAGGAAAAGAGGAGGGGGCAAAAATGAGGAGGCCAATGAGCATTTAGGACCTAACCCACCATGGCAGGAACTTGCAGTTAGGGACTTTTCCCAGCCAGGAGCATGCGCAGAAACCAGGAGTTCATGTCCAAGGTAACCTTTTCCTCATTAACATACATTAGCATAGTAAAAATCACACCCACTGGTGCCATGACAGTTTACAATTGTCATGGCAACCCCAGGAAGTTACCCCATAAGGATAAACATGGGGAGGACTCTTAGGTCTAAGAACTCTCCACCCTTGTCCCAGGAAAGTAATGAATATTCCACCCACCATTTGATATATCCTAAGGTGCAGACATAAAAGTAGAAGTGTGGTAAGACCCCAGGGTCTTCTACGCTCGCAGAGGTAGACCCGTTTCCCCCCAGGAACCGTACTTCCACTTTCTATTCTATACTGACAAGCCCGCAATAAAAGCTGCTTGTGTGGAAACGCTAGTGTCTGTCATCTCTCCATCACGCCAACCCACCTTGTGATTCTTCCAAGTCATGAGCCCAAGAACCAGGAGGGCAACACCCCTCAAAAGAACCAACCTGACACTTGCTCCCACACAACCACCCCAGGCCCCAGTGGCCCTACCAGCGAAGTCCTTTGAACACTTAGGGAAGAACCGATCTGACGAAATCCTCAAATTAATCAATCCATTCAATGCAATTGCAGTCCAAATCCCAGCAGGGTTTTTTGTTGTGGAAAATGACTGCCTGGTGCTAAAACGTGTGTAGAAATGTGAAGGGTCAGTGAAGATGACCTTGAACAGAAACGAAGTCGGGGGAAGCTGTCAGTGGCACCAGCCATGCTCCACAACTTGGTCAGGTGGTGGCTGAGTGGGAGCAATCACCTTGCAAAACTTCACTTGACATTTATGCACTTTTCTGTATGTATGTTGTTTATAAAACAAAACAACCTCCACAACCAAAACCCTCTCCTTGCCAAGAGCAAAGCCTCCTGGGAAGTCCCTATTATTTATACCTGGTACTTAGGTGGAGTATATCGCAGTGATTAAAAACATTAGAGCTGGAATCAGCCAGATCCAGCTTCCAATTGGGCTCTGCTGCTTGGAATAAATTGATATAAATTGAAATAACTTTGGACAATGGATTGGGAGTATCTGGCAGCTGAGTGTATACACAGCCTGAGACCCAGCAATTCAACTGCTAGACATACATACATACATACATAAATGACATACATGCAACAGTCAAAAATTTTAAACAACCCAAGTTCTAAGGACTGACCATCTCTGGGCGAGTTGTTTTACCTCTCTGAGCTTTGCTTTCCACGTCTATAAAATGGACTTCTTGACCTTTAACAGCTATCTCATGGAATTGTCATGGCCAGTTAAGAAAGGCACTCAAGACGGGTGCCTAGCATGTAGCAGATGTTCAATAAATGGTAGCTGATATTTTTAATTTGATTTTTACATAAAGATGCCATCCTTCATACCCTGATAAAGTATGGAATGCTTCTGCTACCACTCACAGCACCAGACTCCCTTCTGACATCAATATGCACATTGTGTTTGCCAACTGAGACAACTATTAATAAAGTGGGAAATTGAGATTTCTCATTTGAGAAATCACAACCCGGCTTTTCACAAAGGGTCTTGACAGACTCAACAGAGAGAGGTGGGTGTTGCAAAGCTTCGCAGCCCTCCCTGGGGCAAGAGAGCTCACTCTGTCCCCGAGTCTGAGCTCACGGTCCCCCCGCCAGGTCTGTGAGGACTTGCAGTCACTCCCGGTGTTCCTCTCTCCCCTCCCCAGCAGCGTCAGCCGTCAGGAACCGCCACTACTGGGTTCGCTCCATCTGGAATCCTCTGGGGGAAAGAGGCCTGGGCTGCGGGCACCGCAGAATCGGCCTTTATATTTCATTGTGTGCGCGTTGAGGCGGCGGTGAACCAGATGTGGTTTTCGGCAGACATAACTTCAAAAGCCGTAAACACACTTATCAGGAAACTGCAGAACACGAGGCAGCCGGGAACAAGTCAAGGTCACTGACAGGTGACATGGCAAATAAAGGGAGATTAAAAGCCATGACTTGTCTGACATGGGACCATTTGATACTTACCAATGGCAGGCTACGGAACATCGCCTACTCTTGATGGGAAGTCATTGAGCATAGTGTAATTTCTTAGAAAGTGAATCTCTGTCATTTTTCTCTAGGGGGAAAAAAAAAGGAAAGAAATGAAACGAAATACAGGTAGTTCTCTGCTGATGGGCTAACCGTGTTTATTTATTTAATACCAACCTTTGTTAAGAGTTTACCACTGGTGGGATTTTTTTGCCAAGCATTCTCTTATTTGCTCCTCAGTGTGACCATGTGTGTCCTCATTTTAATAACTGCCCTCCCTTTACAGGAGGAGAAACCGAGATTCAGAGGATTTATGGTAAACTTTCCAACCTAGTCAGCGACCAGCCAAGACTGGAACCCAGAGATTATGTTCTAATGCTTCTGCATGACAGAGCTTTACTCTGGGTGAAGAAGGGAGTATATCCAAACGACATCCAGATGGCATCGTTTTCTGGCAGTGTGGACACCTGGCATGCAAAGTGAACCCTGCCTATTTTTTGGACACCATCCTTTCTGCAGCCGAAAAACAAGAAACGCACACTCTAAACAATTGATGAAAATGGTCATTTGCATGCCAGGGTGGCAGTGCCAGCGTCCCTTGATTCTGGGTCTATGTGGCATAAGGAAGATTTTCATAAATGGAGCTTTCTTCTATCCCAAATAACATTTTGGGTATGCCAAGGAAACTCACTATTTGAACAAGCCCATTCACGAGGCCTCCTTTTGCTTCCCACCCACCAAAGTAAAGATTTTGAAAGAACAGTTTGAAAATTAGGTTTAAGCCACTGGGAGCATCTGCTAAGAACAATCCAAATTAAGACGATACAATGCTCCAAATATTTGGTGTCCTAATTAAGTTTGACCCAGAGGTAAGCTGAGGTCACCGCTTCTTGAGGGTTTTAAACAAATTTGTCCTGATCCCTCATCCCATGTCCTATGACTCTTACATCGTGCGAGGTTTTTGTGAGTTCCTCAGGGTTCGTGTTCCTCTTGTTTTTTTCCACGTCCAAATTCCCGCCCCTCTGTTGCTCTCCCTCCAGCTCACGTTTTCTCTCTCAAGGTTGTTCTCTTCTCGCTGCACTGCGTGGACCCTGGAAGTAACTCAGCCTCTTTTTCTGATATTCCCCAAACCACTTGCCCAATATATTTGTCATTGTCAACACTCTGGGGTGACCAAGAGAGGTTCTATGACAGCAATGTCAATACCTTAAAATTGCATGTTAGACATCTGGGATCTACTTGGCTCCTACCTCTCAACTTCTACTTCCCACCTCCAAAACCCACAGAATAAGCTCTGCTCCAGCGTCTGTAGCCCCCCCACGGTTCCTCAGCCATGCCAAGCTTGTTCCTGCCTCAGGCCCTTTGCACTTGCTAGGCGATTGTCTCTCAAATAGCCTCGAGACCCACTCGTTCATTCCCACCCTGTCTCTAAACAATGTCACCGTATAAGACGTGCCTTCCTGATCATCCTACGTAAGAACACCTTGGTCTCCCTTCTGCATCACATGTTTATTTTCTCACTTTTTTTCCTATCTCCCTACCAGAACTCATGCACCATGAGGGTGGCAAATTTGCCCATTTTGTTCTCTCCTATATCCCCAGCATCTAGAACAGAGGAGGACCTAGCAGGAGATCAATGTAATTTGTTGACTGAGTCAAAGAATGAGTAAAGATGCTTTCCATTTAATTAACATTTTCTTCCCAGGAGCAATGTCAACATGACCACGTCACAGTATAATCAAGTAGTTAGAGCGATATCCTGCCACCACGGAGAAGGCGAGGCCTGGGCAGCATTACGCTGGAGGGAGAACTCACGATCTGGGCTAGAACCCGGAGCAGATTGAGAGGGAAGCCGCAGTCAGACTGTGGCGGAAGGCCCAGGACTCTGAGGCTTGGCAGTTGGAGCGAAAAGTGCAACACAAAAGTGTGAATGTCCCCGTCCCGTGACAAGGACCAGCCAAGGCCAGTGACATTCCCTGGGGCACGTACCCCTCTCGGCAGCTAGGATAGATGGTGGCAAAGAGCTCGGCCCCTACAGTTAGACTGCAGTATTCAAATCCTCCTCCACTGGAGCTGGAAGTCACCATCTTAAGTGAAATAAGCCAGACACAGAAAGTCATGCGCTATCGCACGTGTTCTCACTCGTATGTGGGCACGTGGACAGAGAGTAGAGTGATAGACAAGGGAGACTTGGAAGGGTGAGGGGGTGAGAGGGGAGCGTGTGATGAGAGATTACTTAATGGGTACAATGTGTATTATTCAGGTGATGGATACCCTAAAAGCCCAGATTTGACCACTATGCAATCTATGCATGTAA
>NW_012148285.1:13223258-13223764 GCF_000956105.1 Propithecus coquereli | reverse complement strand
TTTTATTTCCTTCTAGACCTGCCCTGTACTATACGGTGGTTACTGGCCACATAGACTGTCAAGCACTGGGAATGTGGCTGCTCCAAACTGAAATACACTGTGAGTGTAAAAGCCATGCTGGATTCCAAAGACTTAGTACCGAAAAAAAAAAAAAAGTAAAATATCCCATCAATAATTTTTAGATTAATTATGGTTAAAATGATCATATTTTGGGTATTTAGGGATAAATAAAATATGTTACTAAAATTAATTTCACCTGTTTTTTTCACTTCTTGACGTGCCTATTATTAGAAAATTTTAAATTACATAGGTGGCTTACATTATATTTCTGTTGGGCTGAAATGTCCTACATTCTCCTTCCTCTCAAACACCCATATATGTACACAGATATACTGTTTTTATTAAAATAACGTTATGTTACACATACTGTTTTATAAACCTGTTATTTTTATAAACTGCACAAACATTTTTGCATATCAGTAAATTAAGATTCTCGTCATTATTTT
>NW_012148285.1:13211156-13221813 GCF_000956105.1 Propithecus coquereli | reverse complement strand
TAATCTTCATGATAGCCCTAAGAAGTTGCTATTATCATAATCCCCATTTTATAGATAAGAAACTTGCAACCCAGAGAGGGTAGGTGACTTTTCTAAGATTTCACAGATTTCACAAGATTTCGCAGTGGTGAAGTTTAGACCCGAGCTCCTATCTATGAGTTAAGCGCCACAACATTTAACTTATGCCCAATGTCAACTCCTTTTTTTCAAAGAGGAAATAGAAGGATGTCAATGCTTAACCCAAATAAATGAATAGCTAATGGTGAAATTTCAGGCACCAGCTAGAAAAACACGTTCAGGGGAGGAGAGAAAGAGGGACATCAGTCGTCACTGTCCACTCTGCCCCCAGGAGGCAGGTACCTGCTGAACACCTCACCTATATCCAGTCTTGCTTTAAAACCCACTGAGTTATTTCATCAGATCTGAAAGGACAGCACGCTGGAAACTTCTACGCAGGCGTGTCCTGTGTCGGGGCTTTGGTGAGAACACACCCAGCGTTCTGCTGGGCTAAGAGGTCTTTCCTTTTTATGGAGGGTCAGACATTATTCTCTGATGTCTGATTTCTTTGAAGTGAGAAGCCAACTTTCCAAATTCATTTCTGTCTTACCCTCGTCTCTTACTCTTAGTTCTTGGGTTGCCTTAGCCTGACGTGGTGGTTGATGTTAATTCTCTTTAGCCAGGGTCTCTTTAAATGGAAGCTAGTGAGTTATGGTGTAGTAATTCACCCTTCGGATCTAGTGGACCCAAGGCCACAGGCCAGCTCCTATTAAATGGAAAGGTCTAAATTATTATCCTATAATTCACCCCCCAGAAGTGTCTTGATTCAATTATACTATGTCCCTGAATGACTATTAAAAGAAATAGAAAAAAGGTCCCGGATCTTTTTTTGTTACGATCTAAAGCAATTTCCAGTGCCAAAGAGTTCTTCCTTTAAAGCCATTAGAAAGAAAATTAAGCAGGAAGATGAAAGAAAAGAGCCCCTTATCGCTGGAAATGCTGTGCTGTAGACAATCAATCGCATTTTAACCAATGGAAACGTGGCAAGAATCACAGCAACCAAGTATCTCCGCTTTGACCGAATCCTTTTGATTCATATCTTGCCTTCCCCTTTCATTTTTGAATTGTTCTCCTAGTAAGTCTGAGTCAAAACCAGTGCTAAATCCTGTTACAGCCTGCCGATGATTACATAAGACATCGTGTAATAAATGCAGATTGGCTAAAGTTTGACGGCATGACTTGCCTAGTTCAAAGAGAAGCGAATATAATCAAAGTTAAGCAAGACCCAAAGCAAAATCCTTGTGTCTTAGTTTGGATTCTCCTAGAAGCAGACCCTGAGACGACATACGAGTTCAGTTGATTGGAGTGGGGAAAGGGGTCAGATTGGGAGGGGAAAGAAGACAGGACAGGGTGTTATCGAGCAAGGTACTCCTGTGGGCAACTGGAGCGCAGTCCTGCTGGGGCGTCCTGCGGGATGGCACAGAAGAGGCACCTAAGGACAGTGAGGGAGCCGGGGTGTTCAAACACTACCACCCCTCGGCCACGGTAAGAACCGCCCAGGAACATGCACAACTGGCCGACTTTGTCTTTGCCGTTCCCTTGCCCTTCCTCCAGGAGTCTAGGACCATCCAGCTGACTTTGTTCCACTCCCTCTACATGGATATCATCAAACACTACCAAATGCCTTTCTGAAGTCCAGAAACAGTCATCCTCAGCGTTCTCTAAAGTCATCGCATTGTGAAGATCAAATCCTCCAAACCACACCTATGATCAGCAGAGAGCAATGGATAAATGCTCAGGATGTAGAGTCGTGCTGACCCAGGCTCAAATCCTGGTCATGCCATTAGTAGTCATGTGATCACTAAGACTTGGGTTTCTCATCTGTGAAATGGAGCAAAATGTCCCAAGTACTGTGAGAAATACACGCTAAGGCCCTTGCCTTAGTAGGACGCCTCGCACACAAGTGGCCATTGTGATACAGACGAGGTTGAAGAGGCTCCGCTTTAGGGTTAGGAAAATCATGCTTTCTGCATTGGGGAAGACCTTGAATCCACCACCCCTTCCTTCTTAACCTGGTCCACTGTTAACTTTCTGGACCAAATTACTCTCATACGCAAAAAGCAGGTGGCCCCCACGAATCCAAATGGAGATCACTATCGGATAGCCCACAGACTACATCTAGGCAATACGAATGGTCTATTTTTTTTTTATTTCAGCATATTATGGGGGTACAGATGTTTAGGTTACGTATGTTGCCCTTGCCTCCCCTCCCCCCCTAAGTCCGAGTTTCAAATATGTCCATTCTTCGGGTGGTGCGCATTGCACTCTTTGTGTATGCAAATACCCGTCCCCTCCTCCCTCCTCCCTTCTCCCCCCTCCCCCCTGCCCCACATCCAATAGATGTTATTCTCATATGTGCACTTATGTGTTGATCAGTTAATACCAGTTTGATGGTGAGTACACGTGGTGCTTGTCTTTCCATTCTTGGGATACCTCACTTAGTAGAATGTGTTCCAGCTCTATCCAGGAGTATACAAGAGGTGCTATATCACCATTGTTTCTTAAAGCTGAATAGTACTCCATGGTATACATGGAGAAATCCCGCATGGTGTATTAAAATTGATACATTTATTTAAAAATTCAGATTTCTAGTTCTATTAAAATATGAAAAAAGTCTCGCCAGTCTGTGCCCAGTTGCTATTCTGCAGCATCAGCCGCACCTGGGGACCAGGCGCCACCCCCATGCTCCGCCAGCCCCCCACAATTTGCCCTTGTCACCACCGCTCTCTGTTTGAGTGGCCTGTTTCACACCTTCCCCCTACAGGCCTGGATTTTTGAGTTTATGACTTCCACTCTAGTTCATTGGACCAAAAACTGCTGCTTGAGACCTACTCTTGCACAACCACCAAAGTCTATCCAAAATTATTTACCTTTCGAATCATTTTAGTGAGAAAAAGAGGAATGAAATGTGGTCCATGCAATCAGCTATGAGTACTGTATGCAAAAGGGTGGATACTGCCGCTGCTTTGAACGTACCCGCGGAACTATTCCGTTTACAGGAGGACGTGGTGCTCCACTGGCCGGAGTTAAAGGACCAGGCCGCGCGGTCAGCAGACTGATGCGGCACAGACCCAGCAGCCCGAAGAGCGAGTGCAGCCCACAGAGGGGAGATGAGGAAGGCACCGCATTTTCATCTAGTGGCCTGGTAAGTGGCTCGTCTCCATCTGCCTCTTGTGAACAGGGTGTCTTTGATACCTGGGCTGGTTACAGACACGGGAATGAGGGGCTGCGGTTGGCGGTTAGTGAGGAGGCGTGTTAGGCACGCGGTGGAAAATCACTTCTGCCGAAGCATAAAGGAAATGGGTGGGCATTTGGGGAGGCGCGGAGGGAAGAGGGCCATCCCGGAGCTGCTCCCTTCCCAAAACTGCTGACCTCATCAGCAGATTCCATTCACGGTGTGTTCTATTTAGCACGGGGTTTCCCACCTGCGGCACTGTTGAGCCAGATCACGTTTTGTGGCGGGGCAGGACAGCGGGGCAGTTCTATGCATGGCAGGGTTTTAGCAGCACCCTTGGCCTCTATTCGCTAGGGACCAGTAGCACCCCCTTCCCGGTTGTGACAATCACACATGTCACCAGACATTGCCAAAATCGCCTTTAGTCGGGAACTGCTGGTTTTAGCCTGAGCAGTGTTTCATTATGTTTCCAAATTTCTAAACCACCTTTAAAAATTAAGAAACATCACTTTAAATTCCTGATTTCTAGCCTAAGAAAAGTTCAGATGAGCTGGCAACAGGTCTGTTACCTCTCTGACCCCATCTCCTTTACTCCTTCCCCTACCAACTCCTTGCCTCAGTCACACTAATTTCTCTCCAGGTACGTTCCTGCCTTGGGGCCTTTGCACTTGCTGTTCCATCTGCCTAGAAAGTGCTTTCTCAGATATTTGCATGAATTGTTCACAAGAGACCTATAAGCAGGAGTTGACTAGGCAAATAACAGAAAGGAGAGAGGGCATTCCAGGCAGAGAATACAGCATGTGCAAAGGCCCTGAGGCAGGAAGGAGCAAGGAACTAAAAGTAGGTCAACAGAGCTTGATTGCAGAGAGCGAGCTGAAATTGAGCCATGATGGGCTGAAAAGGCAGGGGGCGGGTCACATGGGACCCTATGAGTGTGTTAAACGTCCGGGACTTTATCCATGGACAGTGAGAAGGGAAACCACCTAACCCCACCCTTGGCTTGGACACTAAGAACCAAAACTACACCTTACTGTCTACATGAACATGATTTTGTACTATTCCTCTGTCTTCATTAGCACAATTTTCTTTTTCCAGAATTCATTTGCCCAGGTAAATGATTGGATGTTCATTTTAAGAATTTGCAAAAGACCTATCACCTCCTCCATGAAAACCATCAATAGTTAATTCTCTAAAAATTTTTAATCCCTTTCCTCAAAATTCACATCTTGGTGTGTTCACCAATCCTGGACTGTTACAACGTGATCCCTACCGGGTCCTTAATCAAGCCTCCACTTTGAAAGACCCTGTCTTAAATCACGCTTTTAATTCTCATTAAATTCTGACCTTACCTTCCCCTCTCCAAGACACTGCCAACACTTTGCGAGGTGGCGTCTCCCTTACTGCAGGAAGCAGTAAACTCAGCATCGTCCTATCAGTAGGTTGTGTTGTGACATTAGGGGAAGCTCCGGAGTGGAGCCGGGGACGGAATTTGAGCAGGAGAGTGACAAACATGTCTGACAAGTCTGATGCAGGGCGAGGTCCAGAGAACATCTGGAAATACAACGCTACTTGCAAATGGCATCCAGTTTTCATAGTGGTCACTTTCAAGCCATCTAGACAATCAGGGAAAAGCAGACAGACCCAGTGGGAGATGAAAGAAACAAAAAGTGCGCAGGTAGCCATGGTGAGGGGAAGCAAATTCAGGAGCGGTGCCGCCCATGCCCACTGTCATGCTTCTCTCCAGCAGATTCCAGGCTCTGAATTCCTTAAAGGTGTTTTTAAGTTGCTATCTTCAGGTATACGTTGGAAATTGCACAGGTTTTAGTTTTGTCTTCAATCAAGTCAAATTGCACCATAATTTTGTTTAGTCATTAAGATATTCTATAGCAAGTCTTGGCAACAAGAGCCATTTAAAGGGTTTTAATCAGTCTTAGTCAATCTTGAACAAGGTAGAGTTACGGTATTTGCAACAAGACAAGTGGAGCCCGAGATGCCAAGACAAGCAGCCCGAGCATCCTGCATGTGTTGCTCTGCAAGCTGTTTCCGCTCTGCTTGCCTCTTCTGTCATTCAGACTCAGCTTACACGTACAATAGCAAAGGCATTTTAATTTCAGCTGATCTTAAGGCATACGTGTGTGTATGGGTGGGACATGAAGGCGAGGTCCTGTGAATGGGCAGCAGTCCCATTCACTCCTTTTGCATTTTATTTTTAAAAGAAGAACCATCCCTTATATGTTTCTGTCTTTCAGAAGAGGCTATAGTCCATGCAAATCCTATAAGGACTGGAGACTCCTGCAAGGAGGGGACATCCCTGACGCATTGCTGGACGTATCCCCCAGGTCGAACAGCCCAGCCCAGCCCACTACCCCCTGAATTTTACAGTTTCAGACACCCCTTCACATTTCTATCTGTTGCAGCAAATAACGGAAATTCCCATTTAAACTGGTCTAAATGACAAGGAAACTGTTTATCAAATTGTCACTTAGAGGTCCCACTGGAATCTTCAAACGAACACGTCTAACTGTCCTGAGAGACAGCCTGCATTATACAGAGTGGTACAGGGGGAGATTCTGCCCAGTCTGTCTGGGTGTGAGATCCTGGCTCATCTCCTGTTGACTGTGGGACCTTGGGAAAGTGTCTTAACCCCACTGGTGCCTGCATCTGTAAAATGAGGATAAGGCTGATCCCTCATTCGTAAGGTCGTTGTGAGGACGGTGTGAGTGCCTACAATAGTGTCTGGTGCAGAGTGAGCTCTGCGTGGTTTTGATTTTTGTTTCCCTACCGGCTAAAATTCTCTCTACACCCACACCTGGTCCTCTTCCTGGGCTCCCCCTCTCAGCCAAGGGCATCTCTCTACACCAGGCTGGGCTACATCCCCCAGTGTCCTGTACATCTTTCTTTCAATAAGTATGATGAAGCCAGTTTAAAACAATTTAAAATAATTAGTTTAATGTCTGCCTTCCTCTCCCATTTGACTCTCAGCTTTAAGACCACACTGACTGAGATTTTGTGTGTCTGGTTCCAGTGACTGGCACACAATATTGAGTGAATGAATAAATGCATGAAACAGAGCTCTCACTGTTAAAAACTGGAAACTTCAAAGGAGTTACAAAAATTGAAAACAGTGATGATACAGGGGGAAATAATTCCATTGCTTGGCTTGATGCCTTAGTAGGGGAGGGTGGAGAAGGGTTGCATGAAGGCAGCAAGGGTGACCTTTGTCCAACCTGCCTGACTCTTCTTCAGGGTGCTGAGAAAACAATGCCTGAAAATGTCACTTGAAGCTACTCCCAGGTGGAGCTGGGAGGGTTTCCGAAAGGAGAAAGCTTCCTAGGTGTTGCTTGAACATTTCTGAGTCTCCAAGAGCTCGGCTTTCTTAAGCTCAGGTTCCTGTGTCCAGCTACCTTCTGGTGTCCAGCTGGATGCCCTTCAGACTCTCAAACCAAACAAGGCAAAAATCAAGCTCATCCATTTCCCCCTAAGCCTCTTCTTCCTGTGTTTGTGGCATTAACATCCACCCAGTCACCCAGCCCTAATGGAGGAAGTCATCCTTGGGTCTACTCTCTATCTCAGCCTCTTCTTGCCCAACTCTTGCCCAGTTGCTATTAGATTGGAAGGCCAGTGTCTAGAGCTCTTCATAAAATATCTCGATGAGAAGTATGGAGAGTTTGTCACAGGGCTTGGCCCAACGAGATGGTGCCCTGTGTGGGTTCCCTTTTCTGCCAGACAGAACACCCTGTGCTCATGGGCAGGGGACCGGTCAGGCAAGACAGTCAACAGCATCCTAGAAACAGGCACAGCAGTGATGGTGTCCTGGCCCAATTACATCTTCCATTTGCTTATGGATAGACATTCCAATTCTGGACTGTATTTCCTTCTTCTCTCTTGGGACAGGCTACAGAGAAGACCTCATCATTGGCTTCTCCCTGTTTATCACAGCTCCCTTGGCATCACAGAGAGATGCTTGCCTTGTGACAACACTGACCTACTCCCATGTCATTAGTGCACACACTGTCGGGTCAAGGAGGGCCAGTTTACCTGTGTGAAAAACCAAACCCCCAGCATTCAGGAATCTGCAGGTATTCAGGGAGTCCCCTTATGTTCTGCCAAGTGCATGATCGTGGGGTAAGGACCAATCTCTTTCCCACGGCCCATAAGTGCTGGGCTTCTGCAGCCCAGAAGCACTTCTTCTTCAGCCTCAGCTGTCTCTCTTTGTCCCTAACCCCTTTTGCTCTGGCTACACAGACCTTTTAGTCTCAATTCCCCCAACACGCTATACTAATCACTCCCCACCCACCATCCCGAGCCTTTGTACAATCTGTCTTCTACCTGGTGTGTTCACCTGCTATGCCACTCTCCCCACAGACCCCAGCTCTAACGTCACTTCCCCCTGAGGTTTCACTGATCTTCCCAACAAGGCCAAACCCCCTATCGTGTGCTCTCAAAGGCCTGTGTACCTTAAGTGACCGTTTATATTTATTTGTGTGATTATTATACTGATGTCTGTCTCCCCCACTTGACTGTAAGTTTCTTAGGACAGGGATCTCGCTGATGTGTCCTGAGAACCTAACATAGCATTTTAATTTTTTGTTTAATGAATGAATGACTTAATGGCAGGCAGTTCACTAAACACTGAACACACATAGATGAATTAGACACACAAAATCTATTTTCAAGAAGCTCACGGACCAGTGAAGGTAATGACAGAAACATAGAAAGCTACAAAACAGTGCAATTTAAAACTTAGGCATCTACCCAAAAGAGCACAAAACATTCTACGATAAGGACATCTGCACCCGAATGTTTATGGCAGCACAATTCACTATTGCAAGAATGTGGAAACAACCCAAGTGCCCGTCAATCCGTGAGTGGATTATCAAAATTTGGTATATGTTTACCATGGAATATTACTCAATTATAAGAAATGACAGTGATCTAGCACCTCTTACACTTTCCTGGATTAAACTTAAGCCCATTATCCAAAGTGGGGCACCACAAGAGCAGAAGAACGGGATCCATTTGTACTCACCATCAAATTGGTATTAACTAATCAACACATAAATGCACATATCAGAACAACATCTATTGGACGCTGGGGAAGGGGGAGGGCGGCGGGAGGAGGGGGGAGGAGGGAGGAGGGGACGGGTATTTGTATACACAAGGAGTGCAATGCGCACTACCCGAAGGATGGACATATTTGAAACACGGACTTGGGGGGGGGGAACCAAGGGCAACACACGTAACCTAAAAATCTGTACCCCATAATAGGTTGAAATAAAAAAAATAAATAAATAAAACTTACCTCTAAGAAGAGGAAATTGCCTTTTTTTTTTCCTAGAGTGAATCAAAAAAAGAAGAAACAGCAGATAATCTGCATCTTGAAGGCTAGTTGGGAAGAGAGAATGACAACTCAGAGCAGGGAGCAATGAGAAAAGGTTACAGGGATGAGAAAGTGCTGAAGGTCTTAATGTGCTACAGACAGTCATCTTAGCCACCCTCTGAATGTCCCCAAAGGGTTGGGATATGGAAGGCTTTCGGGTCAGCATCAAAGCACCATCTTATCAATGGCTTGGCCTGGTGACCTCAGTGCAGAGCTCTGATACGGCTGAGTTGAAGGCCTCACCTCCTCACCTGAGCCCAAATCCAGCACTTGAATTTTCACTACCTTCTACATCCACACGGATGCAAGATGCCCTCACACTCAGTGACCCTCACACTCAGGCCTTTTGTGGCCAGCCTGCAAGAAAGATCCTAGTTCTGACTTAGTTTGGGAGCTAGCCACATGGTGTGGAAGAGAAACCAGGAGAGGGAAAGAAAGACTATAGGGGTTGGGTCTGAGCTTTTCGTGACAGTGTCTCCGCCCACTAGGAAACAATGTCTCTTGCTCAGATGAACTCAAGCAGTATCCCATTCCCTCCAAGAGCAGCGAAGAAGGACATAAGCAGAGACGGTACCAGAGGGCAGGTAGGTGTACAGGGGAGAGGAAGAGTAAGGCGCCATTCCCTACATTCCCTACGTAGGGGAAAGAATGGGAGATAGAGTTATTCTTTCTGTTTCTTCTCTCTGATGCAACCTTCCCTTTCAACTTAATTAACTCTCACTCAAACCTCAAAGGTAGGCACAGGACAGGTGTAATCGAAACAGCCCAGTGGACCTCTATGACTGTGTCCTTCCCAAAGACTGCCTCTTCCCAACGCTGAGACCCTGACGCCTCTAGACGAAGACAAAACTGTTCTCCCCCTTGACTTCTCCTTGGCTTATGAGATACCAGAAACACCTCTTTCATATTGAAGAAAAACAGCCCTGAGGGCAAGACTTGGAGCTGGCCTGTTGAAAACTCTGCCTGCAGCAGCAGATTTTATACAATCAGCCCACGGGCCTCTCTGTCCTGCCTCTTCCTGCCCCAGACCAGATTCAGCCCTTGACACTGAAACCTGCTCTACAAGGTGAGGCCTCAAAGCTGGTCAGTTTCCTATTCAGCCCAGATTCTGCCCTTTTTCTTACCCCTGCCTCCACCTCCCAGCCCACCCTTGCCATCTGTTCAAGCTTTTATCTACTTTTTCCCCATCGTTAGCCCTAACCAGGTTTTAAGCATCTTTGACACAAGGAGCTGAGTCTTACTTCCCTGTATGTTCTCTCCCATGCCCATGCTAAACTATTTCCACCAAATTATCACGATCATTTTGCATGATATAGTGAAGTCCTAATTCTGCTACTTAAAGCTGAATGACCGTGGGCAAGTTATGGAATCTGAGATGTCGCCCTCTGGCCTCTCTAAAGAGGTGATAACGGCACCGTCTCACAGGGCTGCTGTAAGAATGAAATGACACTCTGTGTGTAAAGGGCCTGGTTTATAGTAAGAGCACAGAAAGTATTAGCTGTTACTATTAGGCACTCAATCAGTGTATTTATTAAATGGAATCACTAACAGACTTCCCTTTTATGGGCTCTGCTTGGCGATGAATGGATTATGTGTAAATGTTGAGACTAAGATGGGGAGGGGCAGAGGGAAGGCAGATAGAAGCCCTCAGGTTTCCTCTACCCCAGCCTGTTAAGAAGAAAAATTGTCAACTTGAGTTTGGGGTTTAGAGTAAGAACAGTGAGCGGAAAGATAAACGGGGATGTGTCAGTCTCCTCTGAAATCTAGGGCATTAGCTAGTTTTCCTTTCAAAATAAAATAGGTCAGCTAAGTGAAATTGTGTACGCCATCAAAGACGCCCTGCGTGTCTACCTGAGTGTGAGTGTGAGAGAGAGAAAGAAAAAGAATGAAAGAGAACCGGCTGCACAACTTTGAAGGGAAGGGGGCCCCGCACCCATGTCCCTCTAACAAGGGTCCTGTTCACGTCTTCTCACGTAGGAATTACAGTCGCCAGGCAGATGACTCTTCTGCCGTGGTTGTGCTGTTTGTTTGTGTTTGTTTTCTTC
>NW_012148285.1:13206520-13208436 GCF_000956105.1 Propithecus coquereli | reverse complement strand
ATAAAACACTTTGAAAAAACGCTCGCCATTCAACTGTGATCCCAAATCATTTTCCTTGCCCACTGATTCCTTGTTCAAACTTCTGGGGAAACTAATTTAAAAGAAGGTCAGTGTTTTAAAAGGTGGGGGGACTTATATTTCCTACATGTCTGTGTGTGCTGTTTGACAGCAATAAGGAACATCAGGAGGCTTTAAGCTATTTCCTTTCCACCAAAATCACTTGCAAAATGAAAACCACATGTGACCTCAGACCCAAACCTATTTATACATCTCTCCTATATGTCACTGGGAGAATAAGGTCAGCAAGTGGGTTCTGGGGGGCACTGCTATCTAGATGGAGATCACAGTGGTGATTCTTGGGTGTATATAACTCTTGCCATCAGGTAACCCCACAGAGCTGGCTACAGATACTGGTGGGTCGCCAAGTGTGAGCTGATCTGGAGGCTGCAGGAATTCTTGTGTCTAAAGCCAGTGGTTTTGTTCCTCCAACTAGGAGAGGTTGCTGGAAAGAGTGAGAGATATAAAGTCATTCTGTAATGCCTTAATCCAGTCCAAGTTCTGAGCCTGTGCTTGGGTCCCAAGAGTTTTGCCTAACTGTCTCAATCAGAAGTATTAGGTTAGTGCAAAAGTAATTGTGGTTTCAGACCGTGAATTTTCAATCATTATAACTAGGCTCAAACACATCTTTATTAATCAAAATAGCAACCTTTACAATCAATTGTTGCCAACGAGAAATAAGTTTATTCCTGTAGTGTAAAAATCCATGCTTTGGGATTCAACGAACTCTTGGAAAGCATTTTCTGCATCCTGCTCGTTGTGGAAGCGTTTTTCCTACAAAAAGTTGTCGAGATGATTGAAGAAGTTGTAGTCGGTTGGTGAGAGGTCAGGTGAATACGGTGGGTGAGGCAAAACTTTGTAGCCCAATCCATTCAACTTTTGAAGCACTGGTTGTGCGAAGTGTGGTCGGGCATTGTCATGAAGAAGAATTGAGCCCTTTCTGTTGACCAATGCTGGCTGCAGGAGTTGCAGTTTTCTGTGCCTCTCATCGATTTGCTGAGCAGACTTCTCAGATGTAATGGTTTCTCCAGGATTCAGAAAGCCGTAGTGGATCAGACCGGCAGCAGACCACCAAACAGTGACCATGACCTTTTTCGGTGCAAGTTTGGCTTTAGGAAGTGCCTTGGAGCTTCTTCTTGGTCCATCCACTGAGCTGGTCATCACTGGCTGTCATATAAAATCCATTTTTCATCACGTCACAATCCAATGGAGAAATGGTTGGTCGTTCTTGTATACAATAAGAGAAGACAACGCTGCAAAACAACGATTTTTTTGATTTTTGTTCAGCTCATGGGGCACCCACTTATCAAGTTTTTTCAACTTTCCAATTTGCTTCAAATGCCAAACCACCATAGAATGGTCGACGTTTAGGTCTTCGGCAACTTCTCGTGAAGTTGTGAGAGGATCAGCTTCGATGATTTCTCTCAATTAGTCGTTGTCAACTTCCGATGGCCAGCCACTGCACTCCTCATCTTCATGGCTCTCATCTCCTTTGCAAAACTTCTTGAACGACCACTGCACTGTATGTTCGTTAGCAGTTCCTGGGCCAAATGCGTTGTTGATGTTATGAGTTGTCTCTGCTGCTTTATGACCCATTTTGAACTCAGATAAGAATTTGCTTTTTGTCTAACATCATTTCCATAGTCTAAAATAAATATAAAATAAACGGCAAGTAATACGTCATTAGCAAAAAAACATAAAGTGAGAAATGTGCATTAAAATGATGTATAACTTAACCATATTTACTTAAGAATGTATTCCAATATCAAACAGAAAATTTCGACACTGCTAAAATCGCAATTACTTTTGCACAAAAACCTAAGGAGTTTTGCCAAAGGCTTGACTTCCCTCTAGGAGCA
>NW_012148285.1:13193065-13203515 GCF_000956105.1 Propithecus coquereli | reverse complement strand
TGGAGTAGCTCCTGGAGGACTTCCCTCAGGGTGTTTTACAGTTAACTTTTTTTTTTTATAAGTGAGAGTACACACCAAGAAAAATGGTAAAAAGTCTTGTTAAAATTAAAACAAACACACACATTAGCCTAGGCCTATGAAGGGTCAGGATCATCAATACCACTGTCTTCCACCTCCACACCTTGTCCCACTGGAAGGTCTTCAGGGACAATAACACACATGGAGCTGTCATCTCCTATGTTAACAATGCCTTCTTCTGGAGTAGCTCCTGGAGGACTTCCCTCAGGGTGTTTTACAGTTAACTTTTTTTTTTATAAGTGAGAGTACACACCAAGAAAAATGGTAAAAAGTATAGTATAGTAAATACATAAACCAGTAACATCATTGTTTATTATCAAGTATTACATACGGTACATAATTGTATGTACTATATTTTACATGTCCCAGCATCACCACAAACATGTGAATAATGTATTGTGCTACCCTGTTACCATGCCTATATATGATATCACTAGGCCACAGGAATTTTTCAGCTCCGTTACAATCTTATGAGACCACCATCGTATCTGCAGTCTGTCACTGACCAAAATGTTGTTAGGCGGCACATGACTATAATTTGCATAACAGAAAATGAAGTCCAGAGACGTAATGTGACTGGTCACCCATTGACTACGAGGTAGGACTGGGGCTTCAACTCAAGTGAAATCAATTAATAAAACACCTCCCCGCCGACACATATATATAGAACTACAAAGAACAGCAATACAAACGGTCCAATGAAATTAAGCTGCTAAGATGCTGACAACAAATACGCTCTGGAGATTATTGCCAGTTGGAAAGGAACAACGAGAATCACATGGAAGTGGTTAGAGGATTCCATTGGATTTTCATTGATAGCCATTTCTTACATTCCTCTGTATTCAGGGAGGAATCTGACATGTCAATGTTATTTGAAAAGCAAAGCTTGCATTTCCTAGGGAAATTCTTCCCCTGTGACATCCCCGGTACAGCTCTGTGGCCACATAAAATGTCGCAGTAAACAACTCAATATATATTTCAAACGTTAATTGCCTTCCCAGACCTTGGAATTTCTCACTGAGCTCACTTGCAAGTTTTATTGAGGGCATAAAATTTATTGTGTTGACATACCCTTTAAAGTGCTGAATTCATCAAGGCCAAACCAAGCCTGCATGACATTATGGAGAACGAGTCAAATTTTTTTATTGGAAGTTTTGTTCTATGCTTCTCTCTTACATCACAGCCCAAATTAAACTGCAGAGGGGAAAAAATACCAATACTTTTTTTTAATTTCAAAGTATTATGGGGATACAAATGTTTTGTTTACATGGATTGCTTTTGTAATGCTTGAGTCAGGAATAAAAGTGTGCCCATCACCCAGATAATGTTCATTGTACCTGTTAGGTAGGTTTTCTCCCATCCCCTCCTGTTGCCTCCTCCATGCTTGATTTCCATTGAGTTTTACTCCCCTCTGTGCGCATGTGTGCTCATCAGTTAGTTCCAATTTAACAGTGAGGACATATGGTGTTTGTTTTTCCATTCTTTAGATATTTCACTTAGGATAATGGTCTCCAGTTCCATCCAAATTGTTGCAAAAGGCATTAAGTCATCTTTGTTCATGGCTGAGTAGTACTCCATGGTATACATATACCACATTTTGTTAATCCACTCATGAATTGATGGGCATAGATCCAGCAATCCCACTACTGGGTATTTACCCAAAGGAAAAGAAGTCATTTTATCAAAAAGACACCTGCACCTGAATGTTTACTGCAGCACAATTCACGATTGCAAAAATATCAACACTTTTTAAAAGAAATGTAATCATCCTTTTCCAGGCACATTCACACAGAACTATAATGAAGCCGCATTACCCATTCCAAAGAAGTCTGGGCCTTGGCAGCCAGACAAAACATGGAGAGTCCGTGTTTGAAATGTCTCAGGGTGGCAATCCAGAGTCAGAGGGGCCCCTTGAGACTCTCAGATAAAAAGATTTTGCCTATGGGACTTTTTGATTTGTTTAAAGAGAAGTTCATTGTTACACGATGCCTCGAACTGATAATTGTTCAAAATTTTGCCTCTGAGAAGCTTTGATTGCAACTCACATGTTGACATGCATGGTAAAGAGAATATCTTAAAATATAGAAAGATCCCAAAATATAGAGGAAGGACGGCCCAGCCTTCTGTGAAGGTCTTAGCAGAGAGAACAGGGAGATGGAAAAGGGACTAGGATATTTTTAAAATATACACACATGGTCCAACAAACTTAGACTGTAAGCTGTTGACAGCAAATACCATTCAAGGGGTTATAAAAACACAATGAAGAAATGAAATATGACAAAGAGGTACCCAGCCCCCAAGGACAATGATCCGGAGTTACATATCAGTTTCGCTCCCTTCTTTACTTAAACACAAATATTTATTAAGAACTCTGGAGTCAGAATACCTGGGTTCAAATCCTGCCTTCTCCACTTACATGCGATATCACCGTGGGCAACTTAGTTTTTCTCTGTCGCAATTTCGCATCTACAAAATGATGATATGACAATATTTTTCTCATAGGGTCGTTGGAAAGATAAAGGAAATTAGTGAATGTACAACACTTGCTATGTGCTGGGCAAGTGCTTGAAGTATGTTAATGACGATGATAACGTGCCAGGTGCCGGGAGTGAGAAAAGAAATAAAACATTCACATTTCTGTGTGGATCTTACATTCCGGTCATGGAGATGATCCGCGAATGTACAATTATGATCCAGTGTGAAAAGGCCTTGGGACGGCTATTCAGTCTAACGAAGAGTATTTACCTGGATACCACGGTGCCTGCCCCACTCGTCAGGAGGAAGAGGCAAACTCACACTGACCCAGAGATGATCACACCGCTTCAACTCTGAGTGCTGGTTATCTATTCCTGTATAACAGATTACCCCCAAAAATTCATGGCTCAAAACACAAACACGTATCATCTCATAATTTCTATTGGTCAGGAACTTGGGAATAGCTTGGCTAGCGGCCCCTAGTTCAAGGTCACTCATGAGGTTACCGTTGTTAGTCAGGGCTGCAGTTCTACCCGAGCACACCTGAGGGGACCCACGTCCAGGGTTATCAGGTAGATTTTGGCAGGCCACAGGCCTCACTTCTTGCCACGTGGGTCTCTACATAGACCTGCCTCATGAGATGGAAGCTGGCTTCACCTGGAGTGAATGATCTAAGAGAAAGTGAAAGACAGAGGGAGAAAACCTAAGACAGAAGCCACCGTCTTTTTATAATCTACACTTTGAAGTGAGAGCTCATCACTTCCGCCATATTTCCTTTGTGAGAAGTAAGTCGATAAGTAAGTGCAGCCCACACTCAAGGGGTGAGGGCTACACAGCAAATATCAGGACATAGGGACCACTGGAGGCCTCTTACACGCCATCTACCATGGTCTGTGGGATCATTTTAGGCTGTTTGGAAGGGATTCGGCAAAAGTACAGGAAGGAAGGAAGGAAGTTCGAAATTCCGCTGTCCAATGTCCTAATCACAAACCACCAAGCTAAAATCAAAAACAGGGAGAGAAGTCAATCCATTGGGCAAATGTCCACTCAAATGCCATTTTTTTCAAAGAAGCCTTCTTGGGCCACCCTATCAGTGTTGCCTGTTGTGCATTATTCCATTATCTTGTTTTATTTTCATCATTGTATGACATACTCTTACTTATTTGCCTGTTTATTATGTTTTCCTACCCACTATATTGCAGCCTCCATGAAGGCAGGGATCTTGGCTGTCACAAATCTCCAGTACACAGCAAATAATTATCAAATGACTTCCCGGACCGCTATATAAACAAGGCACATCTGACCTCAAAGTCCCTGAAAAGCAGTTAGAAAGACCAGAGTTGAAACAGAAAACAGTGAAGCAAAAGGTATTTGCCATGATGCTTGTCTTCAATTGCAATATGGTTAGAAGACCAAAGAAGACAGAGAACTCTCAGTGAAGAAGGCAAAGGTGACCAGGAGCTTGAAGGGTGTTGTGAATCTGGCAAGGTGGAGAGATGAGCTCTGTCTACGGGGTTGTAGGGTGGGAGTATAAGTTGGATAGGTAAAGCAGGATCGGATTCAGAGAGCTTGGAAAGCTAAGCAGGGGACCTGCAGAGAGCTGAAAGCCAATTCCCATTCATTGCCAGTGGCCAGGCTAGCTGGTACACTGAGGCTGGTGTGTCTCTGCACCCTGATCAAACAGCTGAATACGGGCATTGACATCGCCAGGCTTTTTCTAAGTGTCTCCAAAAATGTCCCCAAATGAGAACTACTGTATCTCTCACAAAACTAGGTACGAGTCCCTCTAGAAGAATCTGCTGCCACGTTGTTTTCCCAACATGAGTGAACATCCTTAAAGATAAGCTAATTCCCTTTACTCTGATTTTGTGCTCATCCGGCAACCTCTTGATGTGTGACTTGATGGCCCAAGGGTTTCTACGATGGCCCAGCTTGGGCCTAGTGCCCATTCCTAAAAAAGCCCCTCTGGCAGAACCATGGAATTCTCTGATGAGCCAGGACATGTGACTGCCCTGTTGCCATCAAGTGAGGTCAGTCACAGCCACAACAAAGTCACATAATCTAGAAACCGAAGGAAGATGGTGCCCCAAATTAAAATTGGGTTGCCTTTGCCCAAAGGTGTTGAAGGATTCTGGGAAGACAAAAAGCAGATGTTCGCATAACATCCTGAACCACCCTGAGCAGACCAGGTTGTGTTTCTAAGTATAGTTCTCAATCCCCCAGCCCCTTAAGAGGGACTTTCACACACTGGAGCGGAGACTGTGTGGAAGGACAGAGATTGTTTAAACTAGAAGCCAGGGAGGGAAGCCCAGGGCACGTGAGCACCTACCAAATATCCCATAAGGAGAGACAAATAGTATTATTTACTGTATATCTCTAAAGCGTAGGATCAGGGATATAGCAGGCACTCAATAGATGTTTGTTATAAATGGCAGAAGTCCAAAAGGAACGGGGAACTTTACAGATTGAAAGAGACTTAAGAACATTTGTGTACCAACATATACATGTTCCCATTTCCCCTGGGAAAACAACTAGAAATGGGATGGCAGGATTACATGTAGGTGTATGTATGAGATTGCTATTGCTGCTATGAGAAATTACCACAAACTTAATGGCTCAAAACAACACAAATTTACTATCTTACAGTTATGGAGGTCAGAAGTTTAGAATGTGTTTCACTGGACTAAGATCAAGGCACTGGCAGGCCTGCATTCCTTTTGGAGGCTCTAGAGAAGGTCTGTTTTCTTCCTTTTTTGAATTTCTAAGCATTATCTGCATTTCTTGACTCATAGCCCCTTCCTCTTCTTCAAAGCCAACAGTATAGCATCTTCAAATTTATTTCTCTGACCCACCTGCCTCTATCTTATAAGGATCCTCGTAATTACACTGAGCCACACAGGTAAGCCAAAATAATCTTCCCATCTCAAAATCATTAACTTAATCACATCTACAATGTCCCTTTCCTACGTAAGATAATATGTTCATAGGCTGCAGGAATTAGTATGTGGACATCTTTGCAGGGAGGCATTATTCTGCCTACCACAGTATTTATTTAACTCTTCAAGAAACTACCAAATTATTCTCCAAAGTGATTGTACCATTTTATTAATACATCCCCCCACCAGCAGTGTATGAGAATTCCAGTTGCTCCTCATCCTCACCAATATTTACCGTGGTCAGTCTTTTTAATTGTAGCCATTTTAACAGGTGTGCTGTGGTATCTTATTTCTGGTTTTAATTTGCATTGCCCATAAGTAAAGATGCTGAGTTATCTTTCCATGTGCTTATTTTCCATCTGTATATCTCCTTTGGTGAAAGCCTATTTAAATCTTTTGCCCATTTTTGATTGGGTTGTTTTCTTATTATTGAATTGTGAGGGTTCTTTATATACCCTGGATATAAGTCTTTTTTATGGATCTATGCTTTGCAAATATTTTCTTCCAGTGTCTTATGTTTTCTTTCTTTTAACAGGCTCTCTTATAATAGCCAAAAACTGGGAATAATCCAAACATTCATCAACAGGTGAATAGATAAACAAATTGTGGTATATCCATCCAATAGAATGTTAGACAACAATGAAAAGGAATAAGCTATCTATATACCCAACCGCATGTATTAATCTCGAAATAATTGTGATTATGAAAAAAGGCCAGATAAAAATTAGTACATGCTATATAATTCCATTTATGCAAAATTCAAGAAAATACGAACTAATCTATAATGACAAAGCAAATGAGTGGTTGCATGGGGATGAGGAGTGGGTTGAGGTGAGGTGGGGAATGGCAGGAGGGAGGGATTGTAGAAGGCTATAAGGAAACTTCTGAGGTGATGGATATGTTCACTATCTTGATTGTGTTGATGATTTCATAGTTATGTACATATGTCAAATTTATCGAATTGTATACTTTAAGTATGTGCAGTTTATTGTGTAGCAATTATACTTCAATAAGCCTGTTATTTATAAAGACAGCTTAAGAAATTTACCAAGTACAATACATATATCTTATTTTGATCTGGATTTAAAGAAATCAACTGTAAAAGAAAATGAGTCAAGGAAATTTGGACACCGGCTGGATATTAATGATATTAAGGAGTTACTACTAATTTTTTAATCATGGCAACTCGGTGAAAATTTTCAGTCCTCATCTCTCAGAGATGTGTGCAGAAATATTAGCTGATGGAGTAATATGATGTCTGAGATTTCCTGTCAAATAACCCATGCCAGGTGGAGGTAGAGATGAAGCAATACTGGCCACATGCTGATTATTGTCAGAACTGGGTGATGGGTACCTAGAAGATCATTATATTATTCTCTCTAACTTTGTGTATATTCCAAAAACTCCCATCCTATAAAGTTAAAATGTTTTAACTTTTAAAAATGTTTGTTGCATGAGAAGGCATATTTTGACTCAAGACATGGTTGATGCTTTCTAAAAACAATGAGTTTCTGAAAGTAGAATATTCTGACTTAGAATGTAGTAAGTGAGTCAGAGTAGAAAAGAAGGAATTCAGATGCCAGAGGCCCCAGAGCTGGATGATCTATAGTCCATGGACCAAATCCAGCCCTCCTCTTGCAAGCTAAGAATGTTTTTTACATTTTTTAATGGTGGATAAAAATTTCTTTAAGAATGTTTTCTAACATGTAATAACAATATGAAATTTCATTTCAGGATTTATAAAGCTTCGCTAGAACACAACCATGTCCATTCATTTACCTATTGTCTATGGCCACTTTCATGTTATAATAGCAGAGTCGAGAGGTTGCCACGGAGACTGTATAGCCCACAAAGACTAATCTATTTGCTATCTGGTTTGTTACAGGAAAACTCTGCTGATTTTTGATATAGAAGATAACCTTGAACCCTGAAGATGTTTTCCGAAATAGACTAAATTCCAGAAGAAAAGGTGAAAAAACAGGACATGAATGAATCCAGCTTTCAGCTCTGTCTCTCCCACCAACGGAGACCCCAAGGATTGGGGAAGATGGTATGTTCCATTCATCACAGTGAGTGCACTGGCATTTCTGAGAACATAGTGAGTTGAGGGTGGGGAGTCAGGTTTGCCCTCCAGCCTCAGGGATCAGCATCTTGTTCCTGTGGACATCGTTAGAGCCAATAGATATGTTTCAAGAGCAAGGTGCAACTCTCAGCCTGCATCACTGTCTGGACCACTCGTTTGTGTGTTCACTTGTTTATCACCTGTCTCCCCCATGAGAATGTAAACTCCATGGGAACGGGGACTCAGTCTATCCTGTTCAATGCCCATGTGGCATGCCTGGAGCAGTGCCCGGCACATAGTAGGTCCTCCATCAATGCAGGTGGAGAGAATGAATTAACTGTGAAGAAAGCCTCATCAAATATAGAATGAATGAAAGTCATGGTATTGAATCTCGGGGATCAAAAACAGTTTTCTTCTTGCACAATGAAAATGATCTTTATTCCCAATCGAGGCTTCTCCATATGACTAATATAGCACCTGAAAATAGTACAATATGAGTATTGAGGGAATTTTGCCTACCTCAATTTCTGTGCAGATGAGAATTAGGTTCAGCTCCCATTCCTGAAGGTAGCCACTGTTCAGAGTTCTGCTGCATCAGGTACACACACTTGTTTTCTTTGTGATGGGAGATGATGTATCTTCATTCACTGTGTGATCCTGTGCAAGTGACTCACCCTCTCTGTTCTTCATGTGTGTACAAATGGAGGTGCTTCATGGGGTGAAGATCGAATAAGATAATATATGTGAGATGACTGAGTACAGTGTCTGGCATCAAAACAATTTGATTTTATGTTCTCAGTGACACCACATTTTCCCACCCTCAGTATAAAACAGCTTTGGGTTCATATCAGCATTATTCACAATAACTAAAAAGTTGACACAGCCCAAATGTCCATCAACGAACACATGTGATATATTCCTACAATGAAACATTAATCAGTCATAAAAGGCAGTGAAATTCTGACACATGCTACAACATATATGAACATCAAAAACATTACGCAAAGTGAAAGAAGCCAGACACAAAAGACCACATATTATATGATCTCATTTATATGAAATACCTAGAATAGGCAAATTCATATCAGAGAGACAGAAAAAAGATGAGAGGAGTGACTGCTTAATGGATCATAGTTTCTGTTTGGGATGGCAAAACATTCTGAATTTGATAGTGGTGATCAGTGTTGTTGCACAACATTGCAAATGTACTTAATGCCACTGAATTGTGCATTTTAAAATGATTGAAATGGCAAATTTTATGTTATATGTATTTTATCACACACACACAAAAAAAGGCTTTGGAACTGTGAAGTGCTATAGAAATACAAAATGCTGACTCAAGGAATCTAGAATTCCTGGATCAGAATCCTAATTCTGCAAATGGGGTAACCTTGGGCAGCCCTTCATCACCTATGACTCAATTTCCTCATCTGAAAAGGGCAATGAAAATGTAATTGTATTTCTCACCTGTTATAGGTATGAAAAGAGCTTTTAACACAAGCACTTAGAAGAGTACCTGCATACAGTAAGTGCTCAATAAATGCTAGCTAGTAATAATAAGGCTGCTATTGACAAGTGATTCTATACTCTTAGAACGGGATTTCTATTCACATTTGGGGCCAGATAATTCTGTGTTGTGGGGGCCGTCCTGTGCATTGCAGGACATTTAGCGGCATCCCTGGTCTCAACCCACTGGATGGCAGTAGTACCCACTCTTTCCCCTAGAGTTGTCACCATCAAAAGGTCTCCAGACATTGCCAAATCTCCTGGTTAAAAACCAAGCAAAATTGCCCCTGGTTAAAAACCATTGTTTTAGGACCCCATATTGCAAAAGTTGGAAGGGGTCTTAGCTATTACCTACTCTCATGACTTCCACATTCTTTTGAGCATATCCCATAACCCATTACACACATAAATGAGTGCATATTGCATATTATCATATGTATCAAAAGTTTCACAAAACATTTACACTTACTATGGACAGTGCAATGCATTCTAATACCTTCAATTCTATCGTATTGCATCCTATTTCTTTTCTAAAACATACCAAAAACCAAACATACTAGTTATGACCCTTCAAATTGATTTCATGACCCACTTACAGGTTGCTACCTACAGGTTGAAAAATACCAATCTAGTCAACTTTGTTTTACCAAGGGCCAAAGAAAAGTCCAAGTATTTCAGACCAGTGCTCAGCCCATGGCACAACTCAGGCTGCCCATGAACACTTCAGACTGACCCACCCTGGCTCTCCAGCTTCCAAAATGGGCCAAGATGCCATGCAGTGCAGGGGAAGTCGGATCCCAACCTCAAGGTGACGGGTTTGGGATAATAAGGGAAAAAGTTTAATTCCAAGGGATGGAGTCAGCCCTGAATTGATTCTATATTAAAAACATTGTCTGTCTCTCTGTCTCTCTCTCTCTCTCTCTCTCTCTCTGTCTCTCTCTCTCTCTCTCTCTCTCTGTTTTTATTTATAGCAAACACCAGGTTGAGAGGGGCTGTGTCTGTTTCCTAGAGGCAGCTCTCAGCCCTACCCCCAGGGACCAGCTCCTCTGAAATTTAACACTCAGACATGCCACAGAGAGCACAGCCAAATCCAGCCCTGGGCTGGGGTGGGAGTTGTTGGAAGAGGAGCTTTTAGATGCAATCAGCCAACCCATTTTTCATAATTTACTATTAAAGAAATGGGAGGGGGCAGCTCAAAGGACCTTTTCAAAGAGGAGAAATATTTCCTAGTTTAAAAGGCTGAATCATAAAATCCTTTCACAAAACACTCTTTGCAAAATGTTTTTTCTCCCAAAAGTTACTCACCTGAGGTTAATGGTGAATAATAACAGCTGACATTTACTGTGCTTGCTACAGGCAAGGCTCTGTGCGAAATCCTTTATATGATTATTTC
>NW_012148285.1:13191171-13191715 GCF_000956105.1 Propithecus coquereli | reverse complement strand
ATGTCTTTAATCTTGCAACTTGCCAAGGGCCAATCACAAGCCTGTGGTCAAGAAAAAGATTCTAGGAAATGATGTCAAAATCCCTCTTACAGAGAAAACACATCTGTCAGGGCCCAGGGCTGTCAGACAAGCTGGCCAAGCACAGAATGGAACTCGCCAATGACCCAGGTCAGAGCCAGTGCTGTTGTTTAATAGCCTGGAACACTCTTCACACACCCAACTTTTCCGATCTCAGTTTAAATGTTACTCCCTACGACCAGGTCACAGCCCACCCTTAGCCCTCACACATTGTCATGTTCGGAAGTAAATCTTGGTCATACAATGAGTTGCTGCCGGCCTCCCAGCTGGAATGTAAGTGCCCTCAGGACAGACAGCCTGTCCCATTTGCTCAGCATTGCGTTCTCTGCCTCTAGCACACTGTGTGGGCAGGTCGATGCTCAATACATATTTGTCGAAAGAAACAAGTGAATGAATCCCAGCTCAGACACCTGCTAGGGGTGTGACCTTGGGCAAGTTACTCAGTTTCTCTCTTTAAGCCTCAGTT
>NW_012148285.1:13185801-13191121 GCF_000956105.1 Propithecus coquereli | reverse complement strand
GGGCTACTGAAGCTCAAAGAGCCTGAACGACTTGGCTTAAACAACATGGCTCCCGAGTAGCAACACTGGGAGTTAAACCCAACGGGGTTGCTAGCTGTAGCATATGAAAATACAGGATGTCTCTTCCATAGAACATAGTTACACTAAAAAAATTATTTGCTGTTTATATGAAATTCAGCTTTAACTGAGTATATTTTACCCAGCAACCCTAAACTCAGGTAGATTGAATCTAGAGTCCTTATTCTAAGCCAATTTGCCAGTGGTCCTCAAAGTGTGGTCCATGGACCAGCAGTGTCACCATCACACGGGAAACTGCCAGAAAAGCAGATTCTCAGGATTCACCCTAAACTTACCAAATCAGAAACTCTGTAGGTGGGGCCCAATCTGGATTTTAACAAGCCTCCCAGGCTATTCCAATGCATCATGCTCAAGTTGGGTTTTGTTTTGTTTTGTTTTGTTTTGTCGAGGCAGAGTCTTGCTCTGTCACCCCGACTGGAGTGCAGTGGTATGATCACAGCTCACTGTAACCTCGAGCTCAAGTGATCCTCCCACCTCAGCCTCCCTAATAGCTAGAACTACAGGTGTGAGCCTGTGGTCTTGCTATGTTGCCCAGGCTGGTCTCAAACTCCTGGCCTCAAGCAATCCTCCTGCCTTGGCCTCCCAAAGTGCTGAGATTACAGGCATAAGCCACCAGGCCCAGCCTGTATCCCTACCTATTCTATTTCTCTGGAGAACCCTGACTAATATAGTGCCCACTATGGGGAAGGCACCATGCTGAGTACTGGGCACAGTTTACTTTGTATTAAAGTTGTTTATTGAAATGTATCTGCTTCCTTCACTAAATTAAGAACCCTTAGGAAGATGGGGAAGAGAAGTCTTTTTAATGTCTGAATCCTTAGTTTCTAGCCAAGGGTCACAAAATGTTTAATAAAATTGAATGGGAAAAAATATGAAAAGACTTCTCACACCTCCCTCATTTTTAATTCAAAGTCCTTCAAGTCTGAGAATGCTGCCTGTCCTTCCCCTTCCCCAAAGGAAAAACATGAAAACGGCCTCATTAATTCTCCTGGACACGTTTGACAACTGGGTTGTCCCTCAGCCCTGATGCTAGGTGGGTTTCTCTGTTTGTGGTTAAGTGGGGAAGAAGGTTATTCAGGTTTCACTGCCAGGAGCTCACAGTTTTTCTTCTTGTCACTCAAAACCACCATCTTCACTTCCTGCCCAATGAACAAAGGCAGAGAATTGGGATGGTTAAGAGATATAACTGAAGATGGCATTTTACAGCTATAAGACACACACACACACACACACACACACACACACACACACGCACACACACACACACACAATGTCTTTAATCTTGCAACTGGCCAAGGGCCAATCACAAGCCTGTGGTCAAGAAAAAGATTCTAGGAAATGATGTCAAAATCCCTCTTACAGAGAGAACACATCTGTCAGGGCCCAGGGCTGTCAGACAAGCTGGCCAAGCACAGAATGGAACTCGCCAATGACCCAGGTCGGAGCCAGTGCTGTTGTTTAATAGCCTGGAACACTCTTCACACACTGGACTTTTCCAATCTCAGCTTAAATGTTACTCCCTACGACCAGGTCACAGCCCACCCTTAGCCCTCACACATTGTCATGTTCGGAAGTAAATCTTGGTCGTACAATGAGTTGCTGCCGGCCTCCCAACCGGAATGTAAGCGCCCTCAGGACAGACAGCCTGTCCCATTTGCTCGGCACTGCGTTCTCTGCCTCTAGCACACTGTGTGGGCAGGTCGATGCTCAATACATATCTGTCGAAAGAAACAAGTGAATGAATCCCAGCTCAGACACCTGCTAGGGGTGTGACCTTGGGCAAGTTACTCAGTTTCTCTCTTTAAGCCTCAGTTTCCTTACCTACATCCTGGGGATAAAAATAGCACCTGCCTCTTAGGGTTGTTCTCTGATGGAATGAGACATGCATGTAAAAGATATGTGCACAGGAGCTATTCCATAAAGCTTAGTTGATGCCACTCTCAGCTACATCTCTCATCCAAGTGCAAAATGCAAGGTTATACAGCACCTAGAACATTACCTGGGACATAGTAAGAGCTCAATAATCTATGTTAAATGAATATAATGCATTTTCTATGCATTATCCTAGTTAATCCTAATAGTGAATGCTATGGCATCGATATTCTTATCTTTTCTTCCTACTTTATAGGAGAAGCAGCAGAGATTTAGGGAGATTGAAACTTGCGCAAATCACACAGTGACTCGGCAAGTGGCAGATCCAGAATTTGAGGCCATTTGTTTAAGCATGACGTTAGACTGCCACCCAAGTTCTGCATTCTCCAGCTTGCTTCTCTGAAAAATAAAATAAAATAAACAATAAAAACGAGAACCACAGCCTCACTGGTCTCAGAGATACCCTGCAGAGCAACCATTCCATGAGAACAGTGGGCGAAATTCTTCCAAATCCATTTGCCTTGAGCACACACATTTGGGAGAACTGTTTACATTTTAAGTGCTCATTTTCACGGCATGACAGTGTCGCTGGGCTCTGCGAGGCTTCCTCCCATGTTTTAAGACCCAATCAACGCCAATGGACTGAAAGAAGAGGGAGAAAAGAAAGTCTGATGGGTTCCATCTTTATTTTTAGGTGCAGCCATCTCTCAATTGAGACAAACTATCTGTTTCCCAGCCTGTTTCTTTGAGCAGCTTACCGCCTCTTGGTGCTTTAATTTCCCACCACCTTGTTCCGGAGTACTCGACTTTCCCCTCACAGATGTTAGGTCTGTTCTTTGCACCTGTCAGCAGGGCACGATGCTCTCTCTCAATTCCCTGAGGTCTCTCGGCTTCTTTACTCCTCTTTTCTCCTTTGCAGAGTAAACTTGAAACGTAAATGTTTCCCATCCAGAACGTAATTAAGTCTCCTTAGCCCGTAGTTTGAATCAACACACATTTGGGGATGTGATCATGGCAACCAGCAAACTGGGTCCTAGAGTTTGTGTGTCTGTTTCTATTTGTGATCGACATTCCCACACCGCTATCAAAATCAGTAGCCATCAGTCAAGCAGAAAGTCATTATCAGAGAGCACGAAACAAACCCCAACTCCAAGTGGAAGGAAGTTTTTCAATAATGAATGTCTGAGTAATTTAATCACTAGATTCAGCCTAGCTTAGCTTGTTTTTTTGGTTTCCCCATCACCCCCAAACAAAAGCAAACAAAAATCTGGAAAGGTATGAGTGTGGTGCAAGCAAATTAATCTTTGGCTGGAAATTTAACCTGTGGAAGTCAAATAAATCCTTTCAATTTCTTTCAAACTATATGCTTGTTTCTATTTCTTTCGACCTGTGTCACGTAGAGTTCTATGCCAGGAATTTAGACTTAAGCTGATGATGAAAGGGAAACAGTTAAAGAAAAGAAAGAAGCCACCCATTTATCCTATTTGACAATTTCTAAAATTATCACCCTTATTCTACCATCCTAGAAAATGCTTTTCTCACATTATAGTACATTTCCTGGCCTCTGTCCATTTTTACCACGTTTATTTTCAGCAGACAAAAAAGTAAAGTTTCCCCTTAGATCAGAGAAAGCTATCATTTGGGGAATGCAGTGATTGAAGTTTGAATATTATAAAATGTTCAACCCAGCATGCACTGGGACAGGTATTCTCCATGGACAATGACGGGTTTTTGCTCATAATTTTACAAATACATCAGCCCTTTTCCCAAGAGATTATGAATAGAAAGAAGCTAAAATGGTTTGTCCAATGAGGCTGGGAAAACCAGCAGAGAAACGTTCTCAGGATCCCATATAAAAAGAAGGAGCACAATGTAACAGCAGAAGAACTGGCCCGTGATCAGAATTTAAGACTTAACATTTCTTAAAATATAAGAGAAACACATGGATTGGGATATATCACAGCTCAGTGATTTCAAACATGAGCTTCAGCACCAGGCAAACCTGAGTTGAATCCAGGCTCTGCCTTTTACAGGTTTTATTGGAAAAAGTTACTTAACCTCTTTTGGCCTTGGTTTTCCCACTTGGGAAATGGGTATCATCATTGTGCCTAATTCATAGGGTGATGAGGATTTAATGAGATGATGCATGTAACGTGCTTCACCTAGGACCTAGCCCAGAGGGTTCCAGTACATGTTACTATTATTACTAATATTAATATACAGGATAGTTCCACATGTCTTTATTGTCTCCATTCTATTTATTCCTATAGTGATATAGGTTGGTCTCTGGAATGAGGATTTTAAAGCCTCATCGCTTTATTAAAATACTGTCAGGACAGTCAGTGCAGCGTGGCTGGGAGCAGAAACCTTTTTTCACAGAATACTAATCATCATTCTGTGAAACAGATGTGAGACTGCAAAGGACTTTGAAAGGGATTTGTTTCTATACGTAATTTTTAAATAACATGTTGTTATTACAAAAATAATGCGTTTTCCTTAGCTACAAAACTTTAAAGAATGCTACGTGGGGTGCTCCGCCCAGCTCCCCTGGGATCCCTTTTCCCGTTTCTGGGCACTTCTTTCCCAACACTGGGAAGCTTTTGCTCCCGGTGGCCTGCACCTGTGACCCTGCCTGCCCTTAGGCTGCTGGAGCCGCTTTATCCAGAGTGTCTGGGAGTTTATGTCTCCTCCCTCCACCCGCCAGGGTGGCCGCGAACCAATGACTGCTGAGTAAAGAAATTTGACAGCCCAGCGTCCTTGCCTTGGGTTACAATAAACCTAAGGTGTAATTTACACTCCAGAGTTTCCCGTGGGATCAAGCTGACTTGTGACGTGGCCTGAAATTGTCTCCTAGCTTTGCTTCCTACCCTTTTCTGTCCTGCTTCCCTCATTGCCTTACAAGTTCCTCCTGGAAGCACTTTCTTAATAAATCTGCTGCACATGAATCCTCGTCTCAGGATCTGCTTCCAGAAAGCCAGACCTAATATAACCACTACTAGTAACAGTGTCTATCCTTCGCACGTGCGTGTGTGTGTGTGTGTGTGTGTGTGTGTGTGTTTGGACATTTTACAATCTCCAAATCTGACAATTATGAAATTGCATAATACACATAATTTTTTCACATTTAAATGCTTATCATCACCATCTTTTCATGTCTGCAAATAGGCTTCAACATATTTCTAACAGCCACCTGGTATCCCATTGTATGGTTGCACCGTAATTTAACCAGTGCCACTCAAATGTTTTTTGTTGTTTATTGCTATGGTAACAACGCTGGGTTGAACATCTTTGCAGGAAAATGTCTGGGTAGGTCCATTTGTTCTGCCTGAAAACACTATTCCTGGGTCAAACAATAGTCCATTTCCAACAG
>NW_012148285.1:13176774-13178296 GCF_000956105.1 Propithecus coquereli | reverse complement strand
GGAGACAAAGTGTGTGTGTTGTAGGTGCTGGTCGTGGAGGGAGTGCAAGAGGGCTAAATTCTCATTGTCTTCCAGAGAAAGACAATAGCTAACGCCTAAATATGAGAAATCGATACACAACATTATAAATATGTTATTTAGGTAACTGAAGGTACTAAAAGAATCAACTAAAAGAGTCAACAGTGGTTGCCTCCAGAGAGGGGAAATGGGAGGAAATAAGGAGAAGCAAGTTACTGCTCTGCTTTTGCAACAAGGTTTGTAGAACCTTGATTCTTTAAACAGGATGCATGTATAACTTTGATTATATACAATGTCTGTCCAGAAAGTATCCAGCCATGTAATATGAAAAATTATATTAACAATGGCTGGATACTTTCAGGACAGCCCTCATATATGTTTATATATGTGATTAAACACATACGAAATAATATGTATGTGGATGCTTATATGTCTGTGTGTGTGTATACATGTGTATATATAATTAATCAACAGGCATACACAGTACAGGAAATTTCTGAACTTCCCTGAGCCACACTTGACATGGTGGCCATGAGAAAACTGAACTTATTGGATAATGAGTCGTTAGCAAGGTTTGACACTTGAAGATACAGCCTGTAACATAGACTAGGTAAATGTCTCTTAGTTCTGAATGTCTTATTAACAAAGCCTTTGTTGACCTAAAAGGAAGAAGCTGAGGCAAAATTAATATACGTAGAGAGTTTATTTGGGCCAAGGTTGAGGACTGCAACCAGAGAACATAGATTCAAGCTGTCCTGAATATACACTCCTATCAGCAGCAGTTACAAGTGGATTTTTAAAGGCAAAAAGAGGGGGGACAGAGAGTGGGCTAATGCAAAGTTCTTGGTCAGGCATTCTCATTGGCTTACAGAAACAGCATGGATTAGTGATTGGCTGTACATTGTTAAGCATATAGGGCGTGGGTTATAGAGTCATTATTGGGTTCATTTATAGCTACTTGTGGCAATAGCAAGCAGCTTCGAGAAATGAATGCATAGCTCAAAGGGGGCGAGGGTAGGATGTGATTGCAGTTTCATTTTAATGTCTCTCTGGGCCTGACAGTAAAAGGACTTGCATTCCTCAGGTAAAAAATCCTTTCTTTTCTCACCTACAAGGCACATGTAACATGTTGTGGTGTGGCACAAACCCCCAAGATGCTTTGAAGGAGGTTTGGGGGTGGAAGTAGTTTGGGCTTCCTCTTCTAAGTGTCCCTGGTTATTAGACATGAATCCCAGACTTGGAAGCGTGAAGACACAGGTACAGGAACATTTTCCATCTTGTATTTTTGTTTTCCCTACAAAGATGTTAACTGGGGAGAGTTGTGAGGCCTCTTAACCAAAGCACGTTTTAAAAAAGGGAAGAAAGACCATTGCAAAATAGTAATGTCAGGCTTATGAGGTAGAAGGATCATACATAATTTTTCTTTTTTATTTCCTATCTGTGTGTTTTTTCATTGGAGCATACTTTTTTAAAAATCCTAATATGCTTTCTTCATTTTATTTTA
>NW_012148285.1:13175167-13176724 GCF_000956105.1 Propithecus coquereli | reverse complement strand
TGGTGGTGAGGCCTGGACTTTGCATTTTGACATCTGGGTTCAAATTCCCGTTCCCCCCTTGCTTGCAGTATGACTATGGGCATCTGATAAAGCTCTCTAAGCAACTCACCTGAAGTCATCTGTAAAATGGCAAGAATAATAGTTTCTACCGCATGCTGTTTTCTGGGTATTTGAATAAGCTTTTGCCATGCTTAGCATAGTGACTGGCATGAGGTTAAAAAATACATAAATAAGATAAAACTCTGGTTATTGCTGTTGTTGAATGGTATTGTCATCATTACCTTAAAGTACTTAGGACACTTTGATTTTCTTGATTACTTATCTTGATTGCTTTTCATACCATTAAGAAACAGGCTGAAGGAAATTAATCATGGGGCATTTCCAAGATGATCTTTGTTTCCTTAAAAGAATACTTTCTAATTATGGAATTCATGGTGTTTCTGGCACTCTCTGATCACTCTCAAATGCACTTGGGTGCCATCAATACGGCCATCTTTATTCTCATTATCAATTTAACAAATTTAAAGAGAACAGGGCTTTAAAGGAGGGAGAACTCAGCAAAAGCTCGCCTGTGGGGTGTCAAATCCATCTCACACGTCAGAGGAAGCTGAAATGCTCTGGCCCGAATGTCCTGTCCTCCTGGTCCATGGCAGCCGTCAACCCCATGCTGGGTGAGTGGGCTCACCCTTCGTGGGATCCATTCCAGTATATGCACCAGGACTGACATTCCGCAAATGTCAGCCCCTGGCTGAGTAATGATGTATTTCTGATGTGCTGACTCCCAGCACAGCCCTTTCCTTCACCTAATCGTGCAGTAGGTTTACTTTGAAGGACTCTGAAGGCAGGCTTAGCATTTTCCTTCAGATGAATTAGCTTCTTCTTGGTCATGGCTGAGAGAGTTGACCTACTTAGGGCTTCTGCATTAGAGTTTAGTGGAAACACTGGAAGTCCACAGACCCCCATTCTAATCTGACCCAGCCATTAACTACTTCCATGACCTTGGGTGAGTCACTTAACTATCAACCTGTAGTTGCCTAAGGGGTCAAAGTTCTGTTTTGCTGGGTGGTGGAGGCCAGATATAAATGAACATTTAGAAAAGTATAAAGTATATACTAATACATACAAGTTTAAGTACTGTGTTTTTTCTGCTTTGGGGAAAGAATATTGATGCTTTCAAAGATCCATGAGAATATTACAGTTGTAAGGTTCCTCAGAAATTCAAACAGCTTATTTTATAGATGGGGAAACTGAGGCTCAGAGAGGCTGAGTTTTCCAAATCTGGGACAAAGCTACACTTAGACACCTCTTCATGTCTTAGAGTCAGGGTTCTATCGTGTGCTATGTAATGTGCCTCCCCAACTACTTTTCAGACTTTTTCTGGCTTCCACACTCATCCTTGTTCACTTTGTTCCAAGCTCATCTTCCTTGCTCTTACTCTAACATGTCTAGGGCATTGCACTAACCGTTCTACCCGCTACTGAAAACGTGAACATTTGAGAAGCCAAAAGAAGCCCTCAGGAGTTAAAAATGTGATAACATAAATGAATACTTCATTAA
>NW_012148285.1:13168667-13170747 GCF_000956105.1 Propithecus coquereli | reverse complement strand
CACAACATGAGCTTTGAGAAACACTGATTTAGAGCAGGTGTTGGCAAAACTATGGACAACAGCTCAAATCTCGCCAAATGCCCATTTTTGTAAATAAAGTTTTATTGGAACACAGTCACGAGCTAGAGAACAGGCAGGCCCTGCTTGATAAGGGGTCATCATAAGGTCTGAACCAAGGTCTCTGATAAAACAGGAGGCGGTGGAGAAGCCAGCTAAAACCAGCTAGAACCAAGACAGCCATGAAAAATGACCTCAGGTTACCCTCGCTGTTCATTATACCCTACTTATAATGTATTAGCATGCGAGAAGAAACTCCCACCAGCACCGTGACAGTTTACAAATGCCATGGCAACTTCCGAAAGTTACCTTATCTGGTTTAAAAAGGGAAGGAACCTTCAGTTCTGGGACTCTATACCCCTTTCCCAGAAATCTTACAATTAATCCTTCCTCTGCTTAGCATAAAATTAAATAGAAGGTATGAAATAGGAAACTCACAAAGGGCTACTGTCTGTTGCTCTGAGCGAGAGCTGCTGCTCTGTCCATGGGGCAGCCTCCCTTTTGTTTCTGTCTTACTTCAATAAACTTGCTTTCACTTTACTCCGTCAACTCACTCTTGAATTTTTTCCTGCACAAAGCCAAGAATCCACTTGGCCTTCAGGCCGGACCCCAGTTTTGTGGTCCACTTTCCTGTATCAGTCATACACGGTCATTTACATATATTCTATGACTGCTTTCTTGATACAGTCAATGGCAAAGTTGGGCAGTTGCAACGGAGACGGTCTAATCCCCAAAGCGAAAATATTTACTGACTGGCCCTTTAAGAAAACATTTGTCAACGCCTAGTTTAGAGGATTAAATGTAATCCATCCAATATAAAGCCTTTAACATGAGGCCTGGGGTATCAAGAGGAATCAATAAATATCTTGTTTATTATTATTGTAGGTGGTGTTATTGCTGCCGCTGCTGCTACAACTAAAGCTGACCAGCCATGGGAGGAGTTTTCCCATCAATAAAGATGATAAACAGACTTAGCTCAAAACAATAAGAAGTGAACGGGGGAAGGGGTTCAATAACAGACATTCAATCTCTTTCCTCCCAAACTTGAGATACGTGTATCAGCCCAGCCATTTCCCCCAAATTGGCATTATCAGCCTCCTCATTGCCCAGCAAACTAGCCAAAAGAGAGAGGTTAGACCACATTTAAGCCTTCAAACCCCTTCAGATCCCTCCACTGAAGGTGCTCTGTTCTTCTTGCTGCAGCCGTTAGAGAATAAATCTCTGATAAGCAAAGTAAATTAGATGCAGTGACATTCTGCTAATTGAGTCGGCTCCTCTGCTTGGCTGGTCTGGGCTGTTAATTACCAGCTAGTCTTATCGATATAAAATATTCTATCTAGTAAGCAGCTCTCACAAAGAGAAGGATAAGGGCCCCAGTTTGTCCCCAAAGTCTCTTGTTGGTCAAAGTGGATATCCAACCTTCTGATCCTGCCTCAACTCTCTGAATGCTGAGGGAACACGGTTCAGGAGAGGGACAAAGCTATCGTTCAAGAATCGTGTAGTGAAAGCAGGAGGAAATGGCAAGCCTCCAAATAAATGTTAAGGCAAAGAAAGAAAGGGCCAAGATTACAGATCATGCATTATTAAAGCCGCATTCTCCCCTCTCTCCATCTCGATCAAATTTTATTTCAGTGAAGCATAGGGGCTTAAAGAGAGATAAAAGGCTTTCAAATATAAATTAAGTCCTATTTATTTCACCACCCTGATCCAAGCGTGCCAGGTTCTGTCTGAGCGTGTTGCCCAGGAAGACCGAATGAGTTGGCTTTCAGCTGGGTGAATGTCTGTGATTTGCTGACATCTGGCTGAGGAGGTCTTGCGGCCAATCGAATCAAAGCCCCCTTGGAAACCATTAAGTTCTATTTGAGGATCTCTGCCCCCACCTCTTTTCAGAATTACCCTGATAACCATTTGTTAATCTTCCAAAGATGCTAAATCAGTGTGCGGCAAATTAGAAGGCTGGAGCTTTTGTTCACATTCACCCACATTCACCGACAGATTTCTCAAAGGCCTATATATGCTGATT
>NW_012148285.1:13167141-13168617 GCF_000956105.1 Propithecus coquereli | reverse complement strand
TATTTTATTTTTTGAGACAGAGTCTTGCTCTGTCGCCCCGGTAGAGTGCTGTGGTGTCATCATAGCTCATTGCAACCTCAAACTCCTGGGCTCAAGTGATCCTCCTGCCTCAGCCTCCTGAGTAGCTATAACTATAGGCACTTGCCACCATACCTGGTTAATTTTTCTATTTTTAATAGAGACAGGGTCTTGCTCTTGCTTAGGCTGATCTCGAACCCCTGACCTCAAGCGATCCTCCCATCCCAGCCTCCCAGAGTGCTAGGATTACAAGCGTGAGCCACCTTTCTTTTCCTTTTGACTCATTTTTTCTTACTGAAACTAACATTCACTTACAGTTTTTCAGATAACTCTACATTCTGTCTTCTGCATGTATAATCCATACCCCACGTACAACATGGTTGCCAGGGAGATATGTCTTTAAATTGATCGGCAAACAACTTATGGAGGGTTGGCCTTAAAAACACAAACTTACAAAGTGACTCTAAAGCCCCAATTTAAGAGAAAATGTTCCAAGGAGTCTCACTTAAAGAATCATTTGTTCTGCAACGCCCAGATGAAGGTTAGGGGAAGCAATTTTAGAATCTCTTGAATATCGCTGTAGAATTCCTCTCTCCTGGCTCTCATCTCATACGATCTGTGGGAGTCCCTGGCGTCCAGAAGCCACATTCTTGCTTCGTATTCAGCACCACAGCAATAAAATTAATGGGTTGAGCATTTTCTCCTTAATAAGTGCTGCAGATATAAATGTCTCAGCCATTTGTCTTCTGGTGGGGGTTAAAAAAAAAAAAGCAAAGAAAACAAACACTCCTAGTATGGCATTGCATTTTCGAATTTTTGGTTAACATTATCATTTAAATTGCATCTTGCATGTTTCTAGATTAAGGAAGAGGGGCTATTTGAATAGGTTACACTTTGCTTTTTCATTCGCGAGACTGTTTAGCGTCTCAAATCAATTCCAACTGACTTTCTAAAATGCGTTGGGAGAAAAAATACATTTTGATAAATAGCATTTGCTATGGAAATACCAAGAAGGAAAAAGAGACATCCGTTCCTTTCAGCAGGAAACTATTCAATTTGTGGACTATGTCTGCCCCTTGTTTTCTTTTATTTTCCTTCCACTGGAAGGAATTTTTCTAACCATTTCACTGCTCATTAACATTTCCAAAGTGGACAAGGGAAAAAAGCTGTCTCTCAAAGAAATCTTGCCATCTTATCAAGATAAAATGCTTTGTCTACACCAGCCTGTGTTTAGCTCTTTCCCTCAGACTCTGCTTCCCCCTATCAGGAGCCTGTCACGGTATGAGTGACAACTCCTGGCTCCTCAGGCCATGTAACTTTGGGAAAGTCACTTAATGTCTCCCTACATCTCTATTTCTTCAACTGTAAAATGCATATAAATAACGAGCCTTCAACAAGTCGTTAGAGCAGTACTTTTATAATCATAACACATAATAAGATATACATTTTAGGCCGGGC
>NW_012148285.1:13131670-13167091 GCF_000956105.1 Propithecus coquereli | reverse complement strand
CATTTAAGTTATTTCCAGTTTTGGGCTATTGTGAATAAAGTTTTCGTGAGCATTCTCTAACACCTTAATCTACCTAACAGAATGGCTAAAATTAAAAAGACTGATAATAACAAGTTTTGGTAAGAAAATAAAGCATCGGGAACTCTCTTGTATGTAGCTCTTGGAAGTGTAAATTGGTGCAACTAGTTTGGAAAAAAGTTTGGCAGTACCTTCTAAAGCTATTCCCTGTGACACAACAAAGCCATTTCCGAGTATAACAGCAAATTCTCACGTAGCAATTAGGACGTGGCAAGGCATGTTCTGAGCATTTCGTACATGTTAGCTCCCTCTTGGGAGTGGATGCTCTCATCAGGACGCTATCCTGCTTCTCAGACTCTATCCTGAAAAAATATACATATTATCTAACATGAGTACTTATTATGTGTTAGGCATGGTGCCAAAGGGTGGATTTTCTCACGAACACTTACAACTCTGTAAGGACTATCAATATCTTAATTTTACAGATGAGGAAGAGGATAATTAATTGACTCAAGATAACATAGCAAGTAGCCGAGCTAGAACTCAAACCCAGACTGTGGGATGGTGGAGACCTACCTCCCAAACTCCTGGTCAATTTTCCTTCTTACCAAAGTGCCACAAAGATGTGCACACAAAGCAGTCCCTTGCTAGGCAGCTTAGGATGCCAACACACGGGGAGCCACCCAAAACCCACCAATGGGAGATGACACACAGTCACACTGTGAAAAGCTTTGTGGCTGTCATACGGAACAATGTAAGTCTTTATGTCCTGACATGGAGTGATCTTCAAGAAATAATGTTAAGAGAAAAAAGCAAATTTTATGTATAGGGTCATTCATTTTAGTTTTTGTTTTAAAGACTTTTTTCAAAGAGCAGATTTCAGTTCACAGTAAAATTGAGAGAAAAATACAGAGATATCCTATATATTCCCTGCCCCACATGTACATAGCCCCCTGCCCCTTATCAGCATCCTCCACCAGGGTAGCACATTTGTGTCAATTGATGAACCTACATTGATACAGCATGATCACCCAAAAGCCATAATTTACATTACAGTTCATTCTTGGTGTTGTACATTCTACAGGTTTGGACAAGTGTACAATGACATGTGTCCACCATCACAGAATCATACAGAGTAGGTTCACTGCCCTAGGAATCCTCTGTACTCTACCAATTCATTCCTCCCTCTCCTAATGCCTGGTAACCACTGATCTTTTTATTGTCTCCACAATTTTTGCCAGAATGTCATAGAGTTGGAATCATCCAGTAGGTAGCCTTTTCAGACTGGCTTCTTTCACTTAGTAATATGCTTTTAAGTTTCCTCCATGTCTTCTCACGACTTGATAGCTGAATAATGTTCCATTGTCTGGAAGTACCAGAGTTTATTTATCCATTCACCTACTGAAGGGCATCTTGGTGGCTTCCAAGTTTTAGCAATCATGACTAAAGCTGCTATAAACATTCATAGGCAGGTTTTTGTGTGGCCCGTTCACTTTTTAAAATAATGTGGTTTTGTGCATATGTACATGTGTGTTTAAATCTCAAAAGGATCACAACAACGATTAACTCTGTCACATCTGGAGAAAAAAGTAGAATGTAGCACAAAGCGAATGTGAAGAATAACTCTTATTTTTTACAGCCTTGTGTCACTTCAATGTTTTTGCACTGAATATGTACTCATGAAGTCATTTGAATAATTAGAGTTTAAAATTGGAAAAACTTACACAAAATAAAAATAAAGAACATATCATGCAAAGCCCACAGGGGTGAGCCTTATATTTTCATATTCTGTGGCAAATTCTCAATAAATATTTGATTTACTGAACTGAGCTAAAGATACACAATCCATTCTTATTTTTCACAGACACTGTATTTGTGAATTTGCCTACATGCTAACATTTCTTTGTAACCCCAAAATCAATATTTGGGACATTTCTGCAGTTATTCATGGACACGTGCATATGCAGAGCACAAAAAATTTGGCTCACTCAGTGACACATTCTCAGCTGGGGTCAAGCAAGACGATGCTCTGCCTTCTTGTTTCAGCTCTCACATAGCAAGCAAGTACCCTTTGTATGGTCCATTTAGTGACACATTTTTGTGCTTTCTTTTTCTTTTGCATAGCTGCACTGTTTGAAATGACACTCTCCACCCACCCCACCTCCAAGCATAGTGCTGGAGTGCTGTCTAGTGTTCCTAAATGCAAGGAGGCTGTGAGGTTCCCTGCAGAGAAAATATGTAAGTTAGATAGGCTTCATTCAGGCATGACTTATAGTGCTGTTGGCCCTTAGCTCAATGTTAATGGATCAAAAGTGTGTATATTAAATAAGGTGTCTCTAAACAGAATCACACATAAAACAAAGTTATGTCTTGATTGGTTGACAAATGCGTTGCAACCAGAGGCTCACAGGAACCTAACCCTGTATTTCCCCTGAAAGCAATGGTCCAGTATTTGCTAATTCAGTGCTCATAGTGGCTTTATCGAACATAACTGCCATGAATAACAAAAAGTGACTGTGCTTTGTCAAACTGGTGGGCAGTGAAACCACCAACAATCATGGTGATGATAGTCACAATAATCATTACAATGATATAAACCAAGGATCAGCAAACCGCAACATATGAGCCACTGCCTGTTTCTGTCAATAAAGTTTTATTGAAACACAGCCATACCTTTTGTTTACATACTACCTGTGGCTGCTTTCACCTTAAAACAGCAGAGATAAGTAGCTACAACAGAGACCATATGGATCTCAAAGCTTAAACTATTTTTATCTGGCCCTTTTTAGAAAAAGTTTGCCAGCCCCTGAACTATAAACACTCACCATTTATCTAGCAGTTGCTGTGCCAGGCAGGATGCATGCCACTTTACATGTGTTACCACTCTGAACAAAAACTACCACTAAGGGTATGTCAGGTGCTTATCTATAATGTCTTATTTAATCCCCACTTCCGCAACCCTGAAAAGTGGCTATTCCATTCCCATTTTGCACATAAGAAAACTGAGGCTCAGAAAGGTGACAGTAACCTGAACACGGTCACACAGACTTGGGAGCCGGAGCCAAGTCTGGCTGGCTCCAAAGCCCACCCACTTGCTGCTACACACTACTGCCTCCACGGAAGAAACACAGAAAAAGCGAGTGTGTGTGATCAGACAACATTTTTTAAATGAAAGGCTATGGCCTTATACCTTAGGTGTTGAAATGGAGTTTGAATGAAAACAGGAAGAGGAAAAAAAAAAACACCATGGCTGGAGGATAAATGTTCATCTCCTGCAAAGATGGGCACCAACGAGGAAGCGAGGGAGCTCAGTGCGCATGTAAAGGAGTGTCTGTTGCGGCTGGAGGAAGATTGGACACCGTCCAGGCTCCACCCACAGCCCCCCACGACTGCCTCTCCCCATGCAGGCAGCTTCTGTCAGCATCGAGACCCTGCGCCCAAGGGCTCTCCAGCTATGCTTAGACTGTGCATGTGTGGGGAGCTGATGTCCCTGGAGCAGCCCTCAGCCAATGATGGCAGGGATTGGAACATAAATACCCCAGCTTCCTTATCCTTCCGGGGGAATGACCCTGAGGCACGTCCCTAAGAAGCTCCCAAAGGTTCCCAGTGGGACCAAGCCCTGGTTGCCAGGAGTAACCAGCTCAGCAACACACCCTGTACTGGCTCCTATGTTTCCTCGTTTCACTCCCCCACTCCGTTACTGGTGATTCCTGGGATCCCTTTTTAAGAAGGTTTTATTCCCAAATAAAACAACTTGTACCCAAATCTTCGTCTCAGGTTCTGCTTCTGGGGAAGCAGTCTCAAAACCATCAGCTAGCAGTCATGTGTGGCAGTGTAATATGTGGAAATATTAATTACAGGCTTGTTCTCATTCTAATGAACAAGTTGGCCTTGTTAAGATGAACATGGAAAATTACTTTAATCTATCCCTCCATTCTTCTTTAAGCCTCTAGTCACGTTCAATTAACATATTGCTGTAGACAACCATGTGCAGAGGGTAGCCGAGTAGAAAACAGAAAGAGCTCAGGTCCAACCTGGACCTACCGCCCCCTAGATTTCTCATTCTTTACCCACTGTTGAGTCTTCTTACTTGCAGCCAGATATGCCCCAACTGATAGTTTAGACACAAGCTTTAAGGTACTCTGTAAAACCAACAGATAATGCTCCTGCCAACAATGAATCATCTGCATCTAATGATGAAGAAACATCAGACAAACACAAATTAAGAGTCATTCAACAAAATAACTGGCTTGTGTTCTTCAAAAATTTCAAGGTCGAGAAACACAAAGAAAGAACCAGGAACTCTTCCAGAGGAATGGAGATTAAAGAGACAAAACATATTTAGAATTTGTAATCCTAGATTGGATTCTGGACTGGGGGGGCGGGGAAAGAGCTTGACGTTTGATGAAATTTGAATATAGACTATGGAGTAGTAATGTGTCAATTTCCTGGACTGTGATAACTGAACTGTGGTTCTATAAAAGAATGAGCTTGTTCTTAGGAAATACACACTGAAGTATTTAGGGGTACAAATACAGAGGCAATCTTGGATGCTTCAGAAACACACCCACACATATAAACAGAAAGGAGGGGAGCGATGAAGGGGAAGGAAGGGAGGAAAGGATGGAGCAGATGGAGCCACGCAAATGATGGTTGAATCTGGATAAAGGCTATCACCCCAGATAGTTCAAATATTATCCAGCTTAAAAAATAGTTTTTACCATGTGTTGAGTACTGTTCTAACTGCTTTATATGTATCAACTCATTTAATTTTAACTCATTTAATCAATTAGTATATAATTCTTAATCATTATAGATATATTTATGATGTAATTAATCTAACCATTTAACATACATTAATAAATGTTAATCTGTTAATAACATTTAATCATTTGTTATGCATTAATAAAAGTTAATGTCTTATACCTCATAATATCTAATCATTTAATTTACAAAAGTGAAGCCTTGGGTTTTTTTTTTTTCAGTTTTGTTAAAGTCAATAGTTAATGGTAATAAAAGCTGACGTGTAATGAACCCTTAGCATGTGCCGGGGCTGGTCGTAAGCATTTGCCATGCACAATCTCAGGATGGGATTAATGCTTCCAGCAACCCAGGCACCCAATGCCATAATTATCCCCCATTTCACACTTAGAGATGTTGAGAAACTTGTTCGAGTTCACAGAGAAACCACGTGGCAGAACTGTGGCTGTTGCGACTTCAGAACTGGCGATGGGTTGATTTTGAAAATGTCGCGCAACCGCGGAAGGGACAAGCAGGCTGAAGTTTAATCAAATCAAGTATAGTCAACAGTAGGACGTAGCCCTCATTCTCGTTTTGTTCTCTTTTTTGTACCTTAGGTAAGTAATACTATACTACATACCCAGAAAGAAGAAAAAACTTCCTGAGAGAGCAAAATCACTGTCTTTAACTTCCTTAACATCCACCACAAAGGACAAAGTCATTCCCCCAGGACTATCCCAGGACCACTGGCCACAGGTCGTTCTAAGACATGGAGAACAGAATGGGAAGAGAACGAGAAAAATCAGGAAAAATCAGACCCCGTTTTTCTAAGAAACTCAGTCTAGCAGCTTCCCCGGTTCAGAATCCCAAATTATGGGCTCACACGCTTCAGTGTCAGCAACTCCAAAGAGCAGCTTATTTAAATTCTGTTGTACTTGGCATCTTACTCTCATGTTATGTGTATTTCAAATCAGCTCCAAAAACACTTTAATCTTTGTGACTTTTAGGGACTTCCCAGGGCTTGCAGCGAACACCGTCAAACGTCATCCTATCCGTCGAACATGCATCTAAGTTGGTTGGGTCTTAGCAAACCCCACGGGTTCCTCAGGTCTTTGGATAAAACGTGGCTAAAGATTAAAGGATAGTTTGTGAACAACGTCTCCCACAAAAGGACCTCAAAAACGCTGTAGTAATGCTGAGGAAGCACAGTTCACATGTTTAGAATGGATCTTTCATTTCAAGGTAGCATTTTGCTTTCTTCCCGCTCTGCTGGAATTTGCTTTTACAATTTATCCTGTGGCTCCACTCTTGCAAAGGAGTCTCTTATCTAATCCTATGTCATCCTTTCCCCCTCCCTCTCCACCTCCCCCGATGCCACTGCCAATATTCTAAAAAAGAACGACTGAACCTCAAAGAGCTTTCCATCCCATAAAACTTTCCACCCTCTCTGATGTGGAAGATAAAATGAACTGGGTAATGCTAAGTGCTAACAGTCAAAAATGAACACAAATACCCAAGAGGTGAAAGGGATTTTCCATTTTTATGAGTTTCATCTTCATTGATGTCCTTTATGGGTCTGGTGTCTACTACCTCCTTGGCCTAGATTCTTGCGGCAGCCGCCTAGATAGCAGGGCCAGGAGGCAGAGGAGGCAATCGGCACCGGGCACAAAATTTAAGGAGATGCTTCCTCTCTGGGCTGCGCAAGTGCCCTGGGGGCCTCACTTGTCTCATCCTCATCCCTGCCCTGACAAACAGCACCCCCCATCCTTAGCACTTTTCCTCTCTCTCTCTCAATAGTCAGAGTGAGCATTTCATAGGATAAATCTGATCTTACCACCTCGTGAATAAAGCCCTCTGATAACTCACCAGTGCCCCCGGGATGAAAGCTACACTCCCTGGCAGGCCTTGACAAAGCCCTTTAGGTCTGACTTCTGCCCAGCTGGCCCCTCCCGTCCCCCCACCCCACGGTTCCGAACACCTTGCAGCTCCTGACCTGCCGTCCAATCCGGGTTTCAGAGCCACCGTCACTCTTGAACAGTCCTTCCTCCTTATTTTTTAAGCTAATTCTAACTCATTTTTCAGGTCTCACAGGACACATATCAGCTCAGTAGATTAGGAGAGGGGTTGAACTACACTTACAGCCTGGCTTTGAGCAAGTTACCTAACGTCTCTGGGCTTCAGTTTCCTCCTATGAACGTTGGTGGTGAGAGGTCTACTTTATGAATTAACAACTGACATGAGGACTTCAAAAGGCGAGCACTGTATGTATCAAATATTCTTATGCTGCCTTCACCTAAGTATTCTCCGTAAGCTCCCATGTACTTCTCCTCAGCACCTCTGTAGCACCTGTTCTTAATTCTTTTTCACGCTGTTATCATCATTTGCTTAAGTCTGTCTTCTCTTCTGGGCTACAAACCTAAAGGCAGATGCTGGGTCTGTGTGTCGACTGCTATCCTGCTACCACACTGCCTAGCATATAGTAGATACTCAATAAATATATGTTGAATGCATGCACCAATAATACAAGGGACACAGCCACAGAAACAACACCCATTCCAGCTCCGACACAAGCAACTGAAGATTTAGAAGCACCCACCATTTATCTGCAAGCAGAGTTCACTGCTGGGTTTGAAAACCTCAAACTGTACCAAATATGAATTCAACTAAATGTGAGCTAATTACATGCCAGGCATTACGCTATGCAATGGGATAGACTAAGATGAATAACTCAAGTTCTTACCTCGATGAGGTGGTAGGAAAGATGCTTAAAACTCTTAGCTGGCATCTTTTCATGCTGAAAGAAAAGACCTTGCTGGTGACAAATGCTTGGTTTCGAGAGTACAATTTCTTGAATCAGACATACCTGGGCTCACATCCCACAGCTTCACAACTTCCAAACGGTGTGGCCTTAAGCAAGTTGCCTAACTACCCTGAGCTTCAAGGCTTTTCTTCTATAAAAGGCAGATAACGATAATACCTATCTCAGAGGGTTGTTTGTGCAGAGGAAATGAGAAAACCCACGTAAGTCATCTTTGCACAAGGTCTGGCAAATAGAAAATACACAGTAATTTTCATTGTTATTATTGTTGCCATGTTTAGCCCCTTATTGGACTAGGTCCGCATACTTTATTTTTTCCTGATCTCTTCTATGAGCTTGCTTTCTTTTTTCAATTTAAAGATGGAAAAACACATATTTGAGACTCAGAGCTACTTGGCAGCATGAGGCAAAGCTAATGTTTTGCAACTAGAAGACAGTTGGAAAACTTTTATTTCAAACCAATTGTGAACACAGAGAAGCAACCCAAGCCAGACCCGGGGTCTTGCCATTTTTCTGTAGCTGTTTCTGGATAGATTCTAAGACACCATGTCTTAGAATGACCTGTGGCTCATGGCCCTGTGACAGTCCCGAGGGAATGACTTTGTCCTTCATGGTGGATGCTAAGGAAGTTAGACAATTGTTTTTGTTCTCTCAGAAAGTCTTTTCTTTTTTCTGGGTATGTAGTATTGCTTACCTAAGGCACGAAAAAGGGTACGGAAAAAGAATAATAAATAGGTCTCATCTCCTATGCCACCTCTCATTGATTGTTAGTGGGTGCCTAGAGCATCATCTTAAGAAGGATTCTGATGCAGCTTTAGGGCTCAGCAGGAAAGAGCACATTGATTGATTAGTAATGTCTACCCTGGGTGTGTGGCTCGGGAGGACCAGAACAGAACATCCCTAGATTAAAAGCACTTTTTCCAGAGGCCTGGAAGAGCCTATCTCCTCTCCATATTCCCCATGCTATTTATTTCTCTCCATCTTGACTTACTGTCTGATTCTGCCACAGTACAGTAGTTCAAAAATAAAGTTATTATTAGTTCAAATTGATTTCTTTCCATCAGAGATGGAGAATACTTCAAAGATGATTTAAAGAAGAAGAAAAACTTCTCGGTAAAATTTAAGTAAAGGCTATACATTTCCAGTGATAAGCACCACCCCCATTCAGAGTGTCCCTTTTCAAAATCAAGATGCAAGCAACCAAATTCATAATGAGAAGGAGAGTAAAAGTAATAACAATATCTAAATCTGTTGGACAAGTACCATGTGCCAAGCATTGTGCTATCCCAATAACACTTTCACCTTTAAAAATGGCATATTCCCATGCTAAAATCTTGATAAATATTGAATCTATATGATGTGTATTTGGGAACTATATATTACTTTCATGTACATTTGAAATTTTTCATAATAGAAATACTTGAAGATACAATGCCAGATTTAATTGTTCTGGAGAGTCTGGTCATCGGCAGTTTTTAAAAACTTCCCCCATTTTGGGGGGATGAGAACCACTGTGCCAAGCACTCAGCAGATCTCATCTCGTTCAATCCGCACAAACGCCTGAAGATGAAGGTATATGCACCATGGTCCTTGCCCATTTTACTCATGAAATTGAAATGAAATGACTAGCCCAGAGTCCCACAGCTTTTAAGTAGCTGAGCCACAATTCAACTCAGGTGAGCCTGATCTCTAAGCCTGGGTTCTTAACCTCCTGCGCTGGGTTAAGTATAACTTTTTTATAATTGTGGTAAAATATACATAACACAAAATTCATCATTTTAACCATTTTTAGCATACCATTTAGTGGCATTAGGTACATTCACATTGCTGTGCAACCATTACTACCACCCATCCCCAGAACTTTTTTATCACCCCCAAATGTAACTCTGTATCCATTAAACAATCACTCCCCAATCCACCTCTCTCCCCAGCCCCTGGAAACCACCCTTCTACTTTCCGTTTCTAGGAATTTGGCTATGATAGGAACCTCGAGTAAGTGGAATCATACAATATTTGTCCTTTTATGTCTGGCTTATTTCACTTAGCATAATGCCTTTGAGGTTCATCCACGTTGTAGTGTGTGTCAGAATTCCATTCTTTTTTAAGGTTGAATAATTTTAAAATAAAAGTTTCCTAACACTGGGGATGTGGAGATAAATAAAACATGATTTCTGCTATCTGCCAATGATCTCACTGCCTGGGAGTATAGACAGACAACAATGTGCTAAGGGACCCAGAAGATGCAAAAACACAGCTCTGTGGCAGTTTCCAGTAGAAGAGGTAACAGGGTTTCATTGTACTATCCATGTGGCTGTCCATGTGAGCCCAAGTCCCTGACTGCCTGGGCTAAAATTCCAAACCTATCCCCTTTCAGCTGTGATCTACTGCAGTGGTCCCCAACCTTTTGGCACCAGGGGCTGGTTTCATGGACAAAAACTTTTCCACAGACCTGGGCTGGGAGAGGAGGGTGGGAGGGGGACAGAGCTCAGGCGGTGATGGGTGGCCTGGTTCCTAACAGGTCCAGTACTGGTCCATGGCCCGGGGGGTTGGGGACCACAGACCTACTGGACAAGTTATGTTTCCTCTCTGAGGCTCAATTTTTCCATCTGTAAAATGGGGGTTATAATAGTATCTACCTCTGAGTTATGATCAGGCTTCAATGAGTCATTCCATGTAAAGCACTTAGAGCTGGACCTGGCACATTATAAGTGATCAATAAATTATATTAATTTATTTATTAAAGTCATAAATTCTGTCTGGAGCAGTCTGTAGAGAATATAGCATTTTAATTGGATTTTGGAGGATGAGGAGGATTTTCTTAAGGTGGGGTTGCCAGATCAAATTCAGAATGCCTAATTCAATTTGAATTTCAGATAAACAATGCATAATATTTTAATATAAGTATGTCTCAAATATTGGATACTTCCAGCCAAATACTTACAAAAGGCAAGGTTCTGGGATACCGTGGAACATTTTAGTCAAATTAACAAGCGTAATGAGATTGGCTAGTTGCTCCCACATGAGCCAGACAAAGTGGGAAAGAAAGGGATGAGCTCGGAGTTTCAAATTCTCAGCTCAAGCACCGCATAATTAACCCAAAACTCTCTGTTTGCCCTGAAAGAAACCCTTATCTCCTGTAGGGCTGAAAAACAAACCCAAAGTCTCAACTTGAAAGTAGCTGAATAACAACGCAAACTGAATTCACAGCCTCACAAGGTGTCTGTGGTTAAAGTGAGGGCACTGATGAGGAAGGAATGAGATCCTAAAAATCAGAATGGACACATGGGCAGATCCCAGCAGAGCTGGGTACATCGAACCCATAAATCCTGCTGAGTCTTCTTTGCCCGTGGAAACAGCCCCTCTTCCTCCCAGGACCCCCACAGTCTGACTGCTCAACCCTGTTTCGCTTGAGCAACCTGTAACAGCCTCCTCTGAGGTGGTCACTTTGCAAAACAATGCTGGTTCTCCTCAGCACCCACGTCCAATACGCCTCTTCGCTTCCAGACCCAGAACTAGACTCAAGGAGGAGGTACAAAGTATGAGCTATGGCTCATAGGTCATACTGCAACTTTTCCGACTTATCCAGACATAAATCTGGGAAATACATGTGGGAATAAATATGAAAGGTATGGGATAATGGTGGGAGGAACATAAAGTTGGATCAGGGTGAATTTATGGATATGGGCCCACTAACCAGAGTATTCTGGGTCTCAGCTGCAGCTCCTAGGGTTAGGAAGAGTCCTAACAGTTTGGTTGGCTGGCTGGCTATAACATGGAGCGAACGGCGGCCTACCCTAAACGAAGTGGAAATACCAGCGCTGCGTTGGTGTGCTGTAGGGGAAGGTACTCAAAGGCTTAGGGAGACTGGAATTGGAATGTTAGAGTAAATTTATCATGTAGAACCTGCTCATCCACCCTGGTAGGGTCACCACAGCTGTGGGAAATAAGTTTGTGAGAGAAGCCCCAGCATCCTTGAAGAATTCTGTGGTCATTCTTCTCCGAATGTCAGAAAGTACAGTGAGAGATGCTGCTATTGAGCGGGGATCCCAAATGCAATGGGGAAAATTAGATGCTGGAGTAGCAGGTGCCAAGTGCCAGCGCTTTATCACCAAAGGCCAGGTAGACGCAGTTATAGTCACGGACAGAGTCAAAACCGTAATCAGAACAGTCTGAGTCACAGAGACTTACGGCGCTAGCTCACAGGTACCTAGAAAAGAAATAGATGGGCAGCCTATGAAATTCGTCCTTGATCTGCACATCCAGGATGAACAGAAGTCTCATTTGAATCACCGAAACAGAGTCATCACCCTTCAATTAGTTCCTAGACTTGAGCCAGTTTACAGACCGAGAACCCTTTGAATAAAAGGCAGGCTAAGTCCCCTTGAGGAAGGACCACGCTATACTGTCAAAAATTTATACAGTTAATCTTTCTCTAGCCTCTATCAAAGGAACCTATGGGCTCTTACCGGGGTAATGTGCATCAGGGAAAAGGAACAATCAGAGCTTTGGGGGACTACTGGACACTGGCTCAGAATTGACACAAATTCCAGGGGATCCAAGACATCACTGTGGTCCGGCGGTCAATGGAGTTTTAGCTCAGGCCCACCTCACTGTGGGTGCAGTAGGTCCCCAAGCCCATCCTGTGGTTAGTTATTTCCTTGGTTCCAGAATGCATAATTAGAATGGACATACTTAGTGAATGGCAGAATTTCTTCAAAATTATGTTATTTATCTGAAATTCACACCGAACTGGGCACACTGTGTTTTTATTTGCTAAATCTGGTGACCCTATTTCAAGGAAACTCCAGGTGGAGAAAACCACCTGTGGGCAGAGGCATAGAGGGTATGGTGGTGAAGGTTTGTGAGCAAGATTGTGAGCACCCTGAGCTGCATGGTACAATCCCAGGGCCAGAGGGCATGAAATTCAGTGGACTAAGGGACTTTGAAAAACTCTGGAAATTTCCCTTTTTTAAAAGGGCCAGTTTGTCCCTAGCTGAAACAATTACCCAAAACTAAACAAAACATTTGCAGTTCTTCCTCAGTTGATTAATTTATAGGAAATTCGCTTTGTTAGGTCTGGTGATTATAAAACAAATTGCCTGGAAGTAATGATTTAAACTGCACATTGGCGGAGTGGAATATTCACATGAAAGGAGTTTAATTTTTCTTTGAGCTGATGCAACAGCCACCTCTATGAATTTGCAGCTTGGACTCTGTGCCTGAGGGCAGGAAGAGTTTAAAATGCTTAAAGTAGTTGGAATTGGTTGTTAAAGAGCTCATTCAAAATGTGTGAAAGGGCTTGGCTTTCCCTGAGGCTCCAGGGTGCATCTTCTCTCTCTAGCAAAGGTCACTGAACGCCCTGGGGCTGCCCTGCTCAACCGTGGGGGCAATTAGACTCGCCTGAGGCCCTTTATAACTCCTAGTGCCCTAACTAACCGCAGAGATTCTAACTCAAACGGACTGGAGTGAGGTCTCAGCATCAGAATAGATCGAAAGCTCTCCCAGGTGATTCTAATGTGCAGTTAGGGCTGAGAACCACCCACCCTGAGTATTCTAAATACCTATGGCCAAAATTCTCCCAAAGCGGTCACCGTAAAAGACTATAGACTTCTGAGCTTCAGTCACATGGAGTTTGGTGTTTCTGGAAGCTGGGCAGCTGGTGGGGCTTGCCCTTTCCCTTTTCAAAAGACCAGTAGGCACTTGGGAGAGTTCCCCAATCTGTTTCACCCCACCCTGCTCACAGCAGGAGGGTACAAAGGTGGGGCAAAAGCGGCATGGTCCTCATTAATCCAGATAGATAAAGCTGCATTGACTGGTTTAAGAATAATTCCTGCCACACTCCCACTGTGCTGCAGAGAACGCTAATCACAGGGTGGTTTGGTGCTATGTATCGAAAGACCTAAAGCTGTACATACCTTTTGTTGCAGCCATTCCATCTGGAGCAACTTATCCTAAAGCAAAAATCGGGGAACTGCATAAAGATACATGTATGGAGATGTTACGGCATTGATGATTATAAGTGAAAAACCAAAAATTGCCTATATGCTTATTATAAGGGAATTGAGTAGAATCGAAAAGCAAATACAATAAAACATTAAGCAGCCATTAAAAAGGATCATGTGGTGGTTTTTTTTTTAACGTAGTTCCCTATCTATTGTTGAATGAAAAAAAATTATAAAACTAGATCTAGTATGATCTTCTTTTTGTTTAAAAAGCAAAAGTACACACTCAGGGCAGAGGAAAGAGGGTGGGAAAGACATACATACATGTGGTGGTTTTATGGCTAACTTGCATTTAGCTTTGGTCTTGCTCTGCTTTTGCTTGTCTGTATTTCTCAAGTTTGTCTATAATAAACACAGCTTTCTTAAATAACCAGACCATTCTGGGAAGTGTGAAGACAGACCCTGCTTTTCACAGCTCCCAACCCCAGAGCCACACGCCCTCGAGGACTTTGTAAAAGGCTGCAGGGTGGCTCCAGACGAATGATGGTTCTTATTACAGATGCACACGGCCCTTCCCTCACCACATTCCTGACGTCTTAATCCCATGCTCAGTGTCTGCTGAGAAGCCGTTGCAGTTCCTCCATGGACTGTCTTGCTCTTGGTTTGTCCTTTTCCTGTTTCTCCGTCTTCCGTCACCCCTTAAGTGACGGTGATGGCTGTGGGATAGTTGATCATGCTTGCCGTGTAGACGGTTTACAGTGTTGCTTTCTTGTTGTTGTCTTTTTTATTTTTTTTATTTTTTTTATCGTCTGGGTTTTTACATTTTCACCCATGTTGGGTTATTCTTCTCTCCCTCCTTCCTTGTCACAACTCAAATCATTTCCCAGCCCCTTCCCCTCTGCATACTGATCAGGGGAGCTCAGGCTGGCAGTCTTTTCTGGGCTGGACTCCCCCACCCCTTCTAAAACCTACACCCAGTAGTCTTCATCCTTGCTTCCTCTTAGAATCACCTGGAAGAGTTTCTTAAACATGATGCCAGGGTCCTGTGCCCAGAGATTCTGTTCCATTTGATGTATAGTAGAGAGTGCTTTAAATTCTTTTCCCAACTGGTTTCAATGCACAGCCAGAGTTGAGAAACCCTGCCTTAGCCCCCAGGATCCGCACAGTTGCGCAGCATCTGCAGCTTCAAAATAAGAATTCTGGGGTGAAACTGCTTCTGTAGAGGGGCCCCACTGGTCTTTGCTTTGTGCCTAGGTGGGCCTGATTAGCAGGCCCACCACCCCAAATTAACCCTTGCAATTGAAAGTGTGTCTCTTACAAGGGCCATTATCCGGATTGGGAGGCTGAGTCAGCCATAAAATTTCCACTTGACTTGTTCCTGAATTGACTAATGCATATTTTCCCTCCTAAATAGGCAGAGCATCCTGTATGTCTCTCTTTCGCTGTCATTCAGAAGCATATCAAGGAAGGTGACAAGAATCCATCCTGTTCTCCCAGCCCAGAGCACTCCCCAAGTCCTGCCCGGTTCATGCACGCCCTCTTCTTCTCTCCTACCTAGAACCACAGCCTGGGTGGGCTTCACAGCCTCCTAACTCCCTCTGCTGCTTGCCCCATGCAATCCATTTCCTGTGCCAACAGGCATCCTTCTAGACTCTTCTTTCCCTGCCCATGTCATTCCCCTGTGTGAAAATTTTCAATAGCTCCTAAGTGCCTGACTTATAGTACTCTCAATAAGTATAATGATTATGAAACTAATTTTAATAGTTATACATCTTTTTGTGTTCTTTCTATGTACCAGGCATGATGCTAAGCATGTTATCTGTACAATCTCACTTTCCAAAGGTTTAACTATGAAAATTTTCAAACATACAAAAAAGGAGAAAAAAGTAGTACGGGCCTCCACTCTCTTCTCCATCATTTTAAAAGACAAAAAGCTCTTAAATCCAGAAGTTGTTCACACATTTGATGCTAAAACTCACTGGATAGCAAAACCTGACCCTAAAAAGCATAGAATTATTTGCATCTTTTTTGAATTCATTTAGTGTAAATATTCAAATGTATCATGGCAGACATATTACTATATAGAATAGCAACCAGACTCCCATTAAGGGTGTAATGTAATATACAGCACACGCACCTGAATGTCTTTCTAAAATTTGCAAATGTCTGAGTTCAAAAACACATTCCATCCCCAGAATTTTTTGATAAAGAACTGTGTACCTGCACAATGAGCACCTGCATACCCACAGCTTAGATTTAGAAACTGTTAGCACTTTAACAGCTTTGCTTTTCCATCGATCTATAGATATAAATAGACAATAGAGATAGAGGTACTGTTGTAGCAAAAAAAAAAAAATGTTCACATCAAATCCCCGGAACCCGTGAATGGAACCTTATTTTGAAAAGGGAGCTTTGCAGATTTCATCGAGTTAAGAATCTTAAGGTGAGGAGATCATCCTGGATTATCCAGGTGGACTCTAAATGCAACGATAAGAGTCCTCATAAGAGACTCAGAGGAGAGGCACACACAGAAGACGAGGAGGCGGCAGGGTGAAGGCAGAGGCGGACACTCGAGCAATGTGGCCACAAGCCAAGGAAGATGAGGAACACTGACAGCCGTCAGCAGTGGAAGAGGCATGGAAGGGTCCCCCCTCAGCACCTGCAGTGGGAACGCAGCCCTGCTTACACCTCGATGTCAGACTTCTGGCCTCTAGCACTAGGAGAGAATAGATCTCTGCTCGTTTAGCCACCCAGTTTATAGTAATTTGTTGCAGCGGCCACAAGAAACAAGTATAGATTTAAACACAGATGTAGCTATAGATGTAAACATAAACATAGCTATATAAATATAGATAAACATAGATGGAACCATTTAAAAGTGCTTACGGCCCTCAGGACACTTCACTCCTAAATCCTTTCATGCATGCATCTCATTTAACCCTCCCAGAATCCTGTGGCATGTATTATTATGCCCATTACAGGGGCCAGGAGATAGACGCACATAGAAAGCATCTCTAGTTCCATCTCTTGCCACTGTCAGAGTCAGAGTCAGAGCAAGGGATTGCCCCTGACCTGCCACACAATGTGCCAGTGAACATTCCACAAGGAGGATTTAGGAGAAGTCCAAAATCCCAGCAGGAAGAAGGGGCCTAGAGCAGGCAGGAGTCCCACCACTTTGAAAGGCAGACATTATCCCAAGCCTTTTTGGCAGCAAGCATTTAGTAAACGGGAGACTTGGCTTCCCAGCCATGCTCGAGCCCACAAGGAGAGCAGCACCGACTACGGGAACCGAGCCTGCTCTACGTGCTGGTGCTTCGTCCTTCCCGCTCTGTTTTCAACAGAGTCGGCCAGGGCCACTGGATCGATGGCAGCGCTGAGACAGACGACACAGGCAAATGGTGCCGCTGGGTCGGCCGCCCCGAGGTGGGGACTGGCTGGGGAAATAACGAGCTCACAATTGGAAAGGAATTAGACTATCAGATGGCAGAGGCGGGACATCACACAGCCACCCACCGGAGTCCTTGCCGTAACTCAGGGAAAGCGTAGCATTTTCCCCGGGAAGAGGTCATCTGAAGAGCAAACCAAATCAGGATGCTCATTTAGAGGAAGAATTTATGGCTCTATTAGCAAAGTGCCCCACAAGGCGGACTCGGGGACCTGGGAGGAAAGGACACATCATCTGTCTTTCAACCTACAAAGAGGGGCTCCCTTGGGGAAAAGATCCTTCTGGAACTTTCAAGGGGTGAACTGGGAGGTGCCTTAGGACTCCTGTTGGGAGCAGCAAGGAGAAGGCAGAGCAGGCAGAGTCTCCTCAATTACGCATCCTTCTCCTCCCCAATTTAACCGGAGCAATGCACTGGTTTATATGAGGAAGTCTGAATATCTCATTTAATGAAAGAAGTCCCGCAGGAAAATAAATTGGAAGACCCTGCAGAACAGCTTTCGGTTAAGCCACTGCATTCAGCAACCAGATCCATTCAATGGTGATAAAAGGACACTTACCATGGAGCAGGCACCATTCCAGGTAGTGGCAATAAGGTATGAACCAAACAAGCATGGTCCTCAGCCTCTTGGAGTTTAGCGTCTCCTAGGACAGACAGACATTAGAAACAATGAATATGTGATTATATTAAAATACAATAAAATAAAGATATAATTTAAAACAAGCATATTTGATTATAACAAATAACAGGGAGGGGCACAGGGTGGCCAGAGGAGACTTCTCAAAAGAAGTCATTTAAATTGAAACCAGAAGTTGAGTGAAAATTAGCTGGAGAAACGAAATTGATTTGTGAGGAGGCCTGGATATTTCTGAAAATATTACAACTTTCTCTGAACAACCCTTCCACATGCGCAAGGAGAAAGACAGCCCTCAAGACATAAACGTCCACGTTATTTGGTTATTTTTTTCAACTTTTCTACGAAATGGGCTGATTCCCCATATACTCCAGTGCCAACATCCTGGATGACATCAAATGCATCGGAGGACTCAGAGGCAACGACCCTGAGTGTGACATTGGCACAGAGCAGCTTCCGGAAACCAGGGGCCACACAAGCAGGTGCACTGTTGTTCAACAGCACTTGCTACTTACCTACCACAGACCAGGAGCCAGGCTAGTGCTGGAGGAGAGAGATTAGGGGGAGGAGAGCCCAGCTCCTACATGGCTTAAAACAAAGTCAGGTGGACAGGTAGCCTGGTCGTGTGAGGGGCTATGAGGCACATGTCAGGGACCCCGGTGAAGGACTGCAAGGCGTGGATACCACGTCGCTGGTGCTTGAGAGTGTGGACTGTCTGTCAGGCTACCTGGGTCTGAAGCCTGGCTCTGCCACTTCTGGGCTGTTTCACCTTGGGTGAATGGCTTAGCCTCTCTGTGCTTCAGTTTTCTGTCTTCTAAAGTGTGCCTCATAGGGTTATGCTGAGGCTTGAATTATTAACATTTGCAAAGTCTAATGCAGAGTAAGAGCTATAGAATGGTTTGACAGATTGCAGCAAAAGGAAAATAAATTCTTTTTATTTTTTTAAATTTAAAAGTAGAAAGCACAAGGAACTATATATAAATAAACACATATTTACCAAAATTGAGTAAAGTTAAAATTTTATCAGATTTGTATAAGAATATGTGTGCTGGGGGGGGGGTAAAGCCACCCAATCCCTATGTTTCCTTCCCCAGTACCCCTCTTCTGCCCATCATCATGAATTTGATATGTACCCTTCCAGTTAATGTTTTTATAATTTATTACCTATATGTACCTATAAATTATATTTAGTGTGTTTGGTATATTTAGTATTTACAACAATAGAATCATGTCGTACGTGTCATTTTGGAATGTACTTTCTTCACCCAACATTATGATTCAAGACCTATCCTTGCCAACGCACATGCACATCCAGTTCATTGTAGCAGCTGTGTAGCCTTTCATCACGTGAGGCTGCAGTAATGTATTTGTCCATTCCCCTCTTCATGCATACTCGGACTGTTCCCAGTTTTTCACATTTACAAACGCTACTGCAATGACTGCCTTTGAACACGCTCCTCATGAACATGTCCAAGGGCTTCTCAACTCACACCTGGACGTGCACCTGCAAGTGTCATCAGAAGGTCAAAGGGTCAGTTGCTTCTTCACCCTGTTGTGCCAAATTGCTCTCTGCAATGGTCACACCAATTTCCACTCCCACCAGTCATATATTAAAGTGTTAAATCTGGATCCTTTCAGCCTGCTGTAACAAAACTACCATAAACTGGGTGGCTTACAGACACCAAATACTTATTTCCCACCGTTGTGGAGGTGGAGAAGTCCAAGATCAAGACACCAGCCTCAGTGTCTGGTGGGGGCCCATTCCTCTTAGGCAGCACCTTCTTGCCGCATCCTCACTTGATGGCAGGGAAACACAGCCTCCTGTGGGCCTTTTTATAAGAGTGCTAATTTCATTCATGAGGGCTCCACCTTCATGATCTAGTCACTTCCCCAAAGTCCTACCTACTGATACCATTCTCTTGAGGGGTAAAGATTTTGACATATGAATTTTAGGGGGACACAAACATTCAGATCATAGCACCAAGTTTTGGCAATTATGAATAAAGCTGCTATAAACATTTGGGTGCAGGTTTTTGTGTAGACATAACTTTTCAACTCGTGTGGGTAAATACCAAGGAGTGAGATTGCTGAATCATATGGCAAGAGTATATTTACTTTTGCAAGAAGGTGCCAAACTTCTTTGTAAAGTGGCTATACCATTTTGCATTCCCACCAGCGTTAAATGAGAGTTCCTGTGGCTCCATATCCTCTTCAGCATTTGGTGTTGTCAGTGTTTTGGATTTTGGCCATCTAATAGGTGTGTGGTGGTATCTCATTGTTATTTTAATTTGCAGTTCCCTAATGACATACGGTGTTAAGCATCTTTTCATATGCTTATTTGCCATCTGTTTATATACTTTGGTGAGGTGTTTGTTAGGTCTTTTGCCCATTTTAAAATTGGGTTCTTTTTTTTTCTTATAGTTGAGTTTTAAGAGTTCTTTGTATATATTTTGGATGCCAGACATTTATCAGATATGATGTTTTGCAATTATCATCTCCCGGCCTGTGGTTTGTTGGATATTTTTTAAAGGTTGAAGCTAAATTTACAAAAAGTGAGTCAATTTAAGGAAAAATATATTATGAAAATTTATCCTTGTAAAAAAGTGAGTACAGATGGTAGTTGAATATAGCACAAATCTTGAAGGCAGTGAACAAATAAATAAAATTCAGGCTAAAGTTTTCTCTCTCTCTTTCTCTCTGTCTCTCTCTCACACACACACACAACATACACACACCTTATACACAAAGAATATGTTCAATCCACCTCACAGGAATGTTCTTGTCTCAGCAGGCAACATTTCAGACACCGGTTTATAGCACAGGTTGATTATTATTCCTGCAGCTTGCATATCTGGGGAGCTCATTATTCCAAGTCTATGAGAAACAGTTTTTACCAAGGAGCACATACAATACATACACACACGCACACACACACACACACACACGCACACCAGGACTCAAGTTTTAAACCAGTTAAAGGCTGAAAGAAAGGAAATTGATAGCTTCATTTAAAAATGCAATGCCTTAGACGAACTGGACTCTGCCTCATATATAAATCGCTTTTCTCGGGACTCTGAACTCCTGGGTTTTCACACCATCTTTCCCCTTGCTAATTCAGAGGCAAGAAAAGCACATTCCCCTGACATCTTTCAGAAATCCTTAAAGCTTCCAAATCACAGCAGAACACATGGCATGGGCAAAGCCAGAGGAGGAAAGAAGATGGGTGTGTCAATGGTCTGTGAGAAGGAGGGTGGCCAGACTGTCTCAGGGGTTAGTGGGAAGTGGCACGCACGAGGTCAGAGAGGCGGGCAGGGGCCAGTCACAAGAGGCCCTGGATGCCACCTTAAGGATTTGAAAGCAATGAGATGGTCATTGAAGGGGTAGTGCTGGAGGAGGGTGGTGACATGATGACATTTGACTTTTAGACTGAAAACAGAAGCAGTTTCCCTTCACCATATATTCCTAGGATGGTGATTTCAGTGTTAGAGGATCGGGTTGCTTGAGGTTGCTATAGTTGTTTGTCAGAGAACTGCAAGTAAGGAAGGTGTTTAATGGACCAGTGAGGAAAAAGTAAGAACCTAGGAACAGAGTGTTGGCTAGTAGTAGAAGACGTCTTACAAACATAACTGCCACTTCTCTTTCCTGTATGTGGGGTGCATGTGTAGGTTCTTGCACTGTCTTGGCCACTTTCTAGTGTCTGCAGAGGGGACATAGCTCTGCTGACACCTTGATCTTGCACTTTGAGCCTCCAGAACTGTGAGATGGTAAATTTCTGGTCTAATTTATGGCACTTTGTCATGGCAGCCCAAGCAGACTAATACAGTGGCAACAAGCCACAGTGCTATTTACAGTATCTAGGACTTTGTCACCAAGAGAAATTAAGAATATTTTCATAATACATTCTAGGTGTCACAGATATTTCAAAATATGCTCATCGGTACTTCAAAACCACAGTTGTCATGAAACCCACTGCTAAGTCATGTTACTTAATGTACTAATAAAGGAGCATGTGTGTTACTACACTACCATTTAAGAAAATTGATAATTTCATTTCAAATTATTGGTTTTCTCCATAACCCTATGTATTTTATGTAATTCATTTAAAAATATTATTCTGTGAAGGGGTCCATAGGACTGTCAAAGGAGTCCAGACCTCAAAATAGGTTAAGAACCCCTGATTTAAGAGAAAGGGAAACAGTATAAAAATATATCTCCATACCTCACAGTCCTTCTCCCATCCAGGATGGGGATTCAGGAAGAGGTGGTGGGGGGAGGTGTGTATTGAAGAGATTGCCTTTCCAGTTAGAAATTATTACAGAACCAGTTCAATATATATAAGTCAACAAATGTGATTCACCACATAAACAAAAGCAAAAACAAAGACCATATGATGCTCTCAATAGATGCGGAAAAAGCATTCAATAAAATCCAGCACCCTTTCATAATAAAAACCCTCAACAAACTAGGCATGGAATGGACATACCTCAGAATAACAAAAGCCATATATGGCAAACCCACAGCCAACACCATGCTGAATGGGGAAAAGTTAAAAGCATTCCCACTAAGAACTGGAATAAAACAAGAATGCCCACTGTCACCACTTCTATTCAACATAGCACTGAAAGTTCTAGCCAGGGCAATCAGACAAGAGAAGAATATTAAGGGTATCCAAATTGGGAAAGAAGAGGTCAAACTATCACTCTTTGCTGATGATATGATCTTATACCTACAAAACCCCATAGATTCCACCAAGAGTCTCTTGAAATTGATAAATAAATTCAGCAAAGTCTCAAGATACAAAATCGATGTACATAACTCGTAGCATTTCTATATACTAATAACAGTCAAGCTGAGAGTCAAATCAAAGACTCAATAGCATTCACAATAGCTACAAAGAAAACAAAATACCTAGGAATATACTTAACCAAGGAGGTGAAAGATCTCCACAAGGAGAACTATGAAACTCTGAGAAAAGAAATTACAGAGGATACAAACAAATGGAAAAACATAGTATGCTCATGGATAGGTAGAGTAAACATTGTTAAAATGTCCGTACTACCCAAAGTTATTTAAAATTCAAGCAATCTCCATTAAATTACCAAAGTCATACTTCACAGATCTAGAAAAAATAATTCTATGCTCTGTTTAGAACCAGAAAAGAGCCTGAATAGCCAAAGCAATCTTAAGCAAAAAGAACAAATCTGAAGGCATCATGTTACCAGAGTTCAAACTATGCTAGAAGGCTATAGTAACCAAAACAGCATGGCATTGGTATAAAAATAGAGATATAGACCACTGTAACAGAACAGATAACCCAGATATAAAACCATCTACCTACAATCAACTGATATTTCACAAAGCAGACAACAACATATACTGGGGAAAAGAAGCCCTATTCAATAAATGGTGCTGGGAAAATTGGTTACCCACATGCAGAAGAATGAAACAGGACCCCTATCTCTCACCACTCACAAAAATTAATTCAAGATGAATAAAAGACTTAGATATAAGGAATGAAACCGTCAGAATTCTAGAGGAAAATGTAGGTAAAACTCTTCTAGATATTGGCCTAGGCAAAGAATCTATGAAAAAGACCCCAATGGCAATCATGACAACAACAAAAATTAATGAATGGGATTTGATTAAACTAAAAAGTTTCTGCACAGCTAAGGAAACAATCAACAGAACAAATAGACAACCTACGGAATGGGAGAAAACATTTGCAAGCTACACATCTGCTAAAGGGTTAATAACCAGAATTTACAAAGAACTCAAGCAAATCAGCAAGAAAAAACAACCCTATTAAGAAGTGGGCAAAAGACATGAACAGAAGCTTCTCAAAAGGAGAAAGACAAATGGTCAATAAACATGAAAAAATGCTCAATGTCACTAATCATCAGGGAAATACAAATTAAAACCATAATGAGATATCACCTTACCCCAGTTAGAATAGCATTTATCAAAAAGTCCAAAACAATAGATGCTGGTGTGGATGCAGAGAGAAAAGAATGCTTACACACTGTTGGTGGGACTGCAAATTAGTACAACCTCTATGGAAAACAGTAAGGAGATTCCTCAGAGAACTAAAAGCAGACCTACCATTCAATCGAACAATCCCACTATTGGGTATTTACCCAAAGGAAAAAAAGACTTTTCATCAAAAAGACACCTGCACTTGAATGTTTATTGCAGCACAATTCACAATTGCAAAGATGTGGCATCAACCCAAGTGCCCATCAATTCATGAGTGGACTAATGAAAGGTGATATATGTATACCATGGAGTACTACTCAGCCATAAAAAAGATGAATTAATACCTTTTGCAACAATCTGCATGGAACTGGAGGCCATTCTCCTAAGTGAAGTGTCACAAGAATGGAAAAACAAACACCACATGCACTCGCTGTCAAATTGAAACTAACAGATGAGCACAGGGGCACAGAGAGAAGTAAAACTCAGTGGAAATCAACTGGAGGCGGGGACAAAAACCTACCTAACGGTTACTATGAACACTATTTGGGTGACGGGCACACCTTTAGCTGGGACTCAAGCATTACAAAAGTCCATGTAACCTAAAATATTTGTACCCCCTTAATATTTTGAAATAAAAAAAGAAAATATTACAGAACCAAAAATGCTGTGCAAATTTGTCACAATCCATGAAAACCCAAGTACAAAGACCTAGCTGTCTTCATCCATCCACCCACACACCCACACTAAAGTATAAGCACCTGAGAGTGCAGGTGTTCATTGTTTCACTTCTGTGTTCCCAGGGAAAGTGTAAGGCATACTTAGCACAACATTGGTGCTCAATTAATATGTGTGGAATGAATGAACAAATTAATAAATAAAGCCATGCTAAAACCATCCAAAGGGGGCCAACATGGAAATGGAGAAACAGCCCGAGGATCTAAACTGTCCCCCATGGGTGCCACGACTGGCTTACCGAGGATAAGAGGGAGAAGGAGCTGGATCTGCGTTGTCATCCGCGCGCACAGTTCATCTTTGACAGCTGCTGTAGAAAACCACAGGGACTGCTCAAGACTGTGTCTGTCAACTAACACATTTTATAAATTACAGCACAGCCACTGAGTTGGGATGGCAACTTTGCACAAATCTGGCTGTGGACTCGTCACCGGGCAAACCTGGAAGGAGATCCAGGTGCTCCAGGCAGGTCCTAAAGGTTTCCGGATGCTTGGAACTACCAGACACAACTCCCAAGGCAGAGAATCTGGAGACTTTAACAGATCTCCTCTGCTGTGCACGCCCTTCCTCTCACCCACAGACACTGCCTCACAAAGTTCCAGGCCCAGGCGACACTGAAGATGGCTTCGGGCAGATGACTCAGTGAGTCATGCACCTCTTCCAATGGCAAATCCTTTCTCACTGCCACCTCCTCTACCCACGACTGCTCCTAACACATCAGAGCAGTCTGCAGAGGGATGGCTGCAAATGGCCCAGACGCCAAACCCCAGGGGACACAGTGGATAAAACTTGCTTTCAAAAGACTGGGGGAGCATCAGATTGGAGTGTGTAGAGCATCTTGCAGCTGCAAGAAAGGCAGGACGAGCCCTGTCGAAAACTCCCAGGAACTGTCACCGAAGCCAAGAGCTTCACAATACCCAGAGAGCGTGGGTCAGCCTGAGACAGAAAATCCAAGCGTGACCCATCAGTCGAGGAAGGAGCGGCTTCCCTCTTCAGAGGGATCCTGCCTTCCATTTGCCTGCTTTCTTGAAGGTGCCACTTTCACCAGCCTCTTGCAGACACGCATGTACTGGAAACTATTAGCCATGACCTCCACCCCGGGGGTTTATGCAGCGGCTGAAACACAGCAAGGCCCTCCATAAAGTGAGAAAGAAGAACGTGGGCTGACCCTGGCAGCAACCCCCACCTCAGGTTATCTCTTCCCAGCCAGTGGTTGCCATAGCAAAACTTGTTCAGCAAAGTGGTAAAGAAAGAGAGAACAGGGTGTAGACCAGCTCCTTTCTGTAGCAACACATCAGAGCCGAGATAAAGAACAGGAAAACGTGGATGTTGCTACAAGGGAGACGACAGCAAATCTATTTCAGCCGGGGACTCTCCGTCCACGGATAGACTTCATCAGCAATTTTTGCAGTCTTTGGGTGTCCTGACAGTGTGTTTATATTCACTATCCAAACAGACCATTTGGGCCCTGTTACAGGTTGCATTGTGTTCCTCACCCCTGCCAAAACGGGTATGTGAAGCCCTAACCTCCGGAACCTCAGAATGTGTATTTGAGATAGGGTCTTTAAAGAGGTAAATAAGTAAAAATGAGATCATTCGGGAGGGCCCTAATGTAATACGATGAATGTCCTTATAGAAAGAGCAAATTAGGATGCAAACACATGAGGACGGCCAAGGAGGAAGACCTCAGAAGGAGCCAACCCTGCCACTGCCTTGATCTCAGACTTCTAGCCTCCAGAGTGAGAAAATAAATGTTGTTTAAGCCACTCGGTCTGTGTTAATTTGGCAGGAAGCCCTAGCGAACTCACATAGGTACCCCACAACAAAGAGTATGAACACACCCTGCATTCAGCATATGGCGTGCATGCAAAGGGGTTCCAGGCCAGAGGGGTCCCTACCCTTGCCTGGGAGTCTCCAGCCATTTTGTAATTTCTAAATTTTAGTGTCTGGGGGTAAAACCCCAATTCCCTCACATCTGCAGTCCAGCCAACAGAAGAAGAAATGCAAAGGAGAAGAGCACGTTCATTACTTTTCAGGAAACTTCTCCAAACTTGCACATCCCACTTTCTATTTCTATCCCATTGGCCAAAACCTAGACAAGTGTCCATAATTTGCTGCAAGGAAATCTGGGAAACACAGTCTTTATTCTAGGCAACCATATGCCCCATGAAAAATCATTTTACTCTGGAAGAAGGAAGACGGGATATGGAGAGACAACGGGTAATCCCTTGCTCAGCATCCTCAGGTATCCACGGCAACCCCTCCTCAGATTTCACAGAACGCCCTGGCGTGAGTGACAGCAGCGAGAAGTAACCACACTTCATTCCAAGACTTCTAGGACCCACCAGGGCATGATGTGAGGCATCAGATGGGAAGACCGGAAACCGTCAACCTTTCTTCAGAGCCCCACTGCCCCTTTGCATCATCCCCCTCCTCTCTCCTATACCACATTATTTGCAGGGTGAGAGGCAACAGGCCTAGTGAAAAGATCAGTAACTGTGGTCTGGAGGACCTGGGTTCGAATCTCAGATGAGCCACTTACTAGCTGTATGGCCTTAAAGTATTTAACCTGTCTGTGCCTCGTTTTCTCATCTGTAGAATGGGGATTATGAGATCTCACAGGATTGCGTTGAGGACTACGTGGCCCACAGTGAGGGCTCATAAACGGTAGCTACTGTCGTCACCAGGCTCCTCTTTGTCACCAAGGTCATTGCAGCTGCCTTCTGCATAATCACCCAATAAGTGGAGTTTATTAAAAGAGCCTCCATTCCAAGGCTAAGCCACATGGTTTCCAGAGAATCAATATATTAAGCCACCCAGCATAAGCAGATGGGCTATAAATAAAATTAAATTCAAAGACTGTCACAGATAAAAGGGACCTCCGTGCACCCTGCTTTATCATTTTTCTGTTTGTTGCTGTTATCATTTTTGCTAATAACAACGGCAATACCTGTCATTTATCAAACGCCCCCTCTGTGCTGGGCACTGTGCTTTTCAAACCTCACAATGGTCCCATGAGGCAAGGTTTCTCATTCCCCTTTCACAGGTGAGGAAACTGAGTTCAGAGGGGATCAGTGATTTGCCACAAGCCACCCAGAGCCAGCCTGGTACTCAGATCCAACTCTACAGCAGTGCTTCTTATTTGTTCATTTGTCCTCTTTGTAATTTTTATGTTTAAAATCGCCCAAAGCCATAAAAGTAAAAATCATCCATTTTCACACCACGCTCTTCTTTTGAAGTCTATAATGAAAGAATAAGTAGAAACCACCCCGCATCCCTCTTAACCCCTCCCTCAGAGATAACCACTGTTAGCAGGTTGTTTTTCATGCTTATGCAGTTTAATATTCTTTAAATTGTCATTCGCACTCTCAAACAAGTCATTTCAAACAGGAGGACCTAAAACGGCTATATTAAAACCTGCAGAGAAAAACGACTTCCATTCTATACATACGCTGGCTTCTGTGAATCTTTTTCTCATTCATTTGTTCATTCATTCATTCACTTATTCATTCACCCAAGATATTAACCAGGTACCTCATACACACCAAGAACTATTAATAGTTAGGCACTTAGGATACAAAAATGAATAAGATTCGGGTCCTCTCTTGAAGGAGTCACTAGCCTAGAGGGAAGCCCACCCCCCCATTATAATACAAAATGAAAAGAGCTATAATCAAGATACAGGTCAAAAATGACGAGAAGTCCCAGGGAAAGAGACGCTTGAGTTCAGGATTAGAGGATGCACTCGGTACCCAGACAAGAAGGCATGTTATTCTGAGCGGAGGCCAGCAGGGGAGAGCCCAGAGGCCTCTTGTGTGGTTAGAACACCATGCTAGGGAGTGAGAAAGTGATGGAGGTGAGGCTGGAAAAGTCGCTTGGGCCTTGAATAGCATTCTTCACTATCCGCAGTGCATCCAGCCTTCCAATCTGCTGCAGAGCCTCTTATTCTAGCGGGAAGATAGGTGTTCGACTTGTGAAAATGTTATTCTAGAGGGAAGATAGATGTTCGATTTGTGAAAAGAGCGATGCCAGCTTTTTGAAATCCATCATCAGGAATATTATTTGGCAATTTAAAACATGAAACGCTGGAAACTATACTTTCAGGCATCATTGCTGTAGTTCGTGACTAGAGAAGTTTCTCTGAACGTGTAGAGCACCGGAAACCACGAGGAGGAGGCGGCGCAGCGTTCCTGGTGTTGCTTCCTGCAACCGCCATTTGCCACTGATGATCATTCTTCTCTCCCTGGGAGGAAGGAGAGGGAGAGGACGCACTCTGAGTGGTTCCTCCAGAAAAAAGAAAAAAGTAACACAAAAGAAATACTAGTATGACACATGCTACAACATGGGTGAACCTTGAAAACAGGATGCTAGGTGAAAGAAGCCAGTCACAAAAGACCATATATTGTTTGCTTTCATTTATATGAAATGTCCAGAATAGGCAAATCTGTAAGGACAGAAAGTAGACTCATGGCCGTTAAGGGGTGGGGGGAGGTGGAAGGAAATGGGAAGTGACTGCTGATGGGTATAGGGTTTGCGGCGAGAGGAGAAAATATTCTACAATTGATGGTAATGCTTACATGACCCTTTGAATATATTAAAAATCCTTGAATTGTACACTTCAAATGGGGAAATTAAAGCTGCTAAAATAAAAGCTTAACAGAGAAGAAAAATAACCCTCCATCGGTAGAAAATAATATACTCCTGAGAACTTCCAGAAATAAGCATGTGTTCAGGATGAGCTTTTGTTGTCATTGTTTCTTTCCCATCACCTCCCTTTGAACACAGGAAAAATCTCCTTTTGAACTTGGGTTACCTTGAGAGTTCATTGGTCAGTCAACAACCCAGGTCTACTTTTGTTCTCCCATGTTTAATCCAGAGGTTACTAGAGGACAGTGACTCCCAAAGTCTCATCCTGGACTAAGTGGCTCCCCTCCCTCAGAATCCCCTAGGATGTGGTCCGTAAATGCAGATTTCTGAGCACCTCCCAGGCCTGGTGAGTCCACATCTCTGGATATGAATCCCAGGAACCTGTGCTTTGATTCTGATACACACCGATGTTCGAGAACCTCCGCTCCAGACTACGCGATGCTTGGCTTGTAATTTCCTCCGTCTCATGATGTCAGCCCCACCTGGTTTCTGTGTCTGAGTTGATCCTAAATAGACCCAGACCACTGAGGCCATGGAGGACATCAAGACATGCAAATGTGGAAGAACTTTTGCAAAGAGATATAAAAATAAATGCAAACCGTGTTCAGGACTGTAGGAATGACTGAGTGTTCACGGAGTGTGTTAAGTACAGAAGCAAGTAGCTGCTAGGAAATTTAGGATCTGATGCCAGTCCCAAATCTGATTAGCTGGATGACCTCAAACTTAACGCCTCTGATCTCAGCAGGTAGGCTTGATCACCTAAGAACGTGTCATTTTGCCCCTTTCCCACCTTCTGGACTTTTCCAATCTACAGTGAATCTGTCTGACCTCTGTGACTATGGCCATATTATTTCTCCTCTCTGAGACTCAATCACCTAATGCATAAAATGATGCATTTGATCAGATTATCTTGAGCTTCTCTCCCAGCTCTGACATTATAAAATACAAGATCAGATGACTCTCGAGAAAGATTTGGAAGACTTCCACCATGGCCTTGACACCTAGAATTAAGATAAGGAGGGCTATAGCCAGCACTTTTCAAAATCTACTTTATCGAGGTATAATGTACATATGATAAAACGCACCCATTTTAAGTGTATGTTTTGGTGAGTTTTGAAAAATACGATCTTTGTCCACCACCACAATAATGGAGACAGGAGCATTTCTCTCTCCCCACATTTCCTGTGCCTCTTTCCCAGACAATTTCTCCTCAGTACTTCCTATCACTATGGATTACATCTTTTCTAGAATTTCAGACACTGGAATCATCCGATATGTATGTCCTGCTTTATGCATAGTACTTTCAGATCCATTCAAAGTATTCCATGGGTGTGCGTGGGGAGCACACACCTTTCTATTGATGACATTGTCTTCATGGGCCTGGGAAACAGAGGACAAGCATCACTTCCCAGGCAGTCCCTGCTCTCCCTGACCAAGCCACGCCTATCCTTTGCCCTCACATACCCTGCACCCCACCATCACAGCCCTTTGCCACTTGCCAAAGCTTCCCAAGTGTCCCCTGGGAAATCCTAGGTTCGTGGGTGCTTCCCACTGTCCCGGATGCTTCTGAACCACTTATAATTTCCTGGCCCCCTTGCTTTTAATCAAAGGGTCAGTTTATCACTACATTCTAGTGGCTCCTCGCTGAGGGATTCTCATGGCTGCATTCACATTCCAAGTTCCAGCTTTTGGGACTTGTATAGCAGCTGAGCACGGCCTGCTAAATGGAAGTCCCCTTCCTCACACTTGTTGTCCAACCAGAAGGTTTCATGCAGAAGGGCCCCACTAAGTGAATGACCTTCTATCTCTCCTCTTCCTGTACCTTATGACTTAGGAGATGTTGAGGCTTATGGGGCAGAAATACACAGTCTATGGCTGGAGACTGGTCTTTATGACCTCAGAGGTGTGTCTCCTGGGAGGTGGGCTCAAGCAGTTACCCTAAATATTCAGAAGGGATCACATTCCAATCATCCCAGTTGTCATTTTACATGTATTTGTGTGGCTGTCTCTTTCCCCTGCAACTCTGTAAGTTTCAGAGGCAGGAACCGTGTCTGTTTTAGGTCTTTATTCCATCCTTAAGGCCTAGCATACTGCCTAATTCATAGGAGATGACCAATTAGTGTGCGCTGACAAAACTACTGAAGGGCAAGAAAGAAGTCAAGAAGTAAAAGAAGGAAGGGAGGAAGGAGAAAAGGAAGGGGAACTGCATGCAGATCATCTCATAGGGGTTCCTCCCATAACACTTGTAACAAGGTAAAATCTGATTAAACAAGACCATCAAGCACTCTTGTACTCAAATGCTGTTGTGGATTGAATTGTGTCCCCCTAAAAATATGTTCAAGTCCTAAGCTCTGGTCCCTGGGGATGTGACCTCATTTGGAAACAGGGTCTTTGAAAATGTAATCGAGTTAAGATGAAGTCATACTGGGCTCTAAATCCAATATGACTGGTGTTCTTATAAGAGAAGAGACACAAAGACGCACAGGGAGAATTCCATATAACGACAGAGGCAAACGCTGAGTGATGCATCTGCAAGTCAAGGAACTCCAAGGATGTCCGGCAACACTAGAAGCTAAGAAGAGGCAAGGAAGGCTCTTCCCCTAGAGCTTTCAGAGAGAGCTTAGCCTGGTTGACACCTTGATCTTGAATGCCTAGCTTCCAAAAGTGTGAGAGACTAAGTTTCTGTTGTTCTGTTAAGCCATCTAAGTTGTGGTGCTTTGTTATGGCAACCCTAGGAAATGAATACACACACCCATCATATGGATTGCCTGTTGGCTGGCCTGTTTGCCCTGCAAAGTCAGAGGCTGTGTCTCATTCATCTCAGTAGCCCCAGTGCAAGGACAGTGTGGTGCGTGGCAGAGAGCTGTAGCCTAGTCTCCATTCACTGGACAGGAGGGAAGGGGGTGGTAGTGGCTCCACAGGAAACTGTAGCCTAAACAATGCCCCGGCTGCCCATAACCAGGTGCAATTCCTCTTCCTCAGAAAATGAGACTGGAGAAATGACCCCAAGTAGCTGTATCCCAGGGAGGATTGTGAGTTTAAAAATAATCTCACTTCATTTCTGCTACATTATCCCCCCATCCCCTGCCACCCCAACTACCCCCTAGCTGCAGAAAGCCTCGCCACCCACCTACTCCTCTGTCCAATACAATGCTTCATGTTGACAAAGAGCAGAATAGCTCATTAAGGACCAGGTTTGCAGGTGACTGAGCCATACTGAGAATCACAGTTCATTTTTAGAAAATAAACTCCAATTAGCAATCTCAGTTGCTTGTTTCATTTCCTGGCTATACACTTCCCACTTGTGCTGCTGCTGCTGCCACCGCCACCATCTCAGGGGACTTCAAACCTGGAGACCCAGGAGAAACATGCAGGTGCGCTCTTTGTTCATAGCCTGCAGAGAGGACTCTGCATTCTGTCGAGGTGAGATCTGAGTACGGAGAACACACTGACACATTGATTACCCCTGATGTACCAGGCACTAGGCTACTCCCTTTACATACTTGTGAGATGTGGGATGTTGGTCCCATTTTACAGAAGAGGAGATTGAGACTAAGGCTCCAAGAGGTTAAGGATTTTTCGTCTCAGAGACTGTCACTCTTTCCCCTTCTGTTGCCCAAGCCAGAATCCTGGGAATCCTTCTTAATTCCCACCTAATCAATGACTAATTCTTTTCCTTTGGCCCACAATTTAGTTCTAAAATCTATAGGATCTGCTCCATCCCCACAGCCATTGCCCTGGTCTAGGCCACTATTACCCAACAAGCAATTATAGATTGTCTGGTATGCCCCAATCCCTGTTTCAAGCACTTGAGATACATTTTTAAAAAGCTAGTTTGCAGTCCCACCAGCAGTGTATGAGTGTTCCTTTCTCTCTGCATCCACACCAGCATCTGTTGTTTTGGGACTTTTTGATAAAAGCCATTCTCAGTGGGGTTAGGTGATATCTCACTGTGGTTTTGATTTGCATTTCCCTGATGATTAGAGAGAGACATTGGGCATGTTTTCATATGTTTATTGGCCATTAGTCTAAAATGTGGTATGTGTGTACCATGGAGTACTACTCAGCCATAAAAAATGGTGAACTGATACCTTTTGTAACAACCTGGATGGAACTGGAGACCATTCTTCTAAGTGAAGTACCGCAAGAATGAAAAAACAAACACCACATGTACTCAGTACTAAATAGGAACTAATGGATCAACATGTGCACATATGGAAGTAAAACCTAACGGAAATCGAGCAGAGGGGAGGGGCAAGAAAGGGATGGGTAAATTCACACCTAACAGATACAATGCACACTATCTGGGTAATGGACACACTCATAACTTCGACTCAAACTCTGCAAAAGCAAGTTATGTAACAAAAACGTTTGTACCACCATAATATTCTGAAATTAAAAAAAAAGAAAGACACAAAGCTAACAAAGATCTTGGCCCTCAATGAGACTTCATCCCACCAATCTCTTTAGATTACTGCTACATCCTCCAACTTGTTCTCCTCCCACACAAACCACTCTCCACAGCCAATTTTTCCAAAATAAAAACTTGATCATGTAATTCCCTTCTCAAAATTGTCTGAAGGGGTCCTATTATTTTGAGGATCAAGGTCTATCCTCCTTAATATGTTTTACAAATCCCTTTCGTGACCTGGCCCTCACTGTCTCCCCAGTCCCAGCATTCGCCATTCCTCTCTCTACCGCATGCTCCATATTCTACTTTCCTCCACATGAACTTTTCTCAGTTTATTTTAGAGCTTAATGCACCCCACTCTCTCTAGCCCCCTGGCCTCTGTCTGTGGGGGTCTCTCTGCCTGGCAAAGGCTCTCTTCCTCCGTCTCCTATTCAGCCTTCACTTTCAGCTTAGGTTTAGCTTTCACTGGGAAGCCTTCCCTGAGCTCTGCTCCACCCACGCTACACTGGGGGCTTCCACCATGTGACCTCGTAACAGGGGGTCTTCCCATATCTTTGCTCGTGTCACACTTTGTTGGTGCTGTCCGTGCCACCAGTCACCCTCTTTCCAGGCAGGGAGAGAATCTGCCCTGCTCATCATCGTATCTACAGCACCAAAGAAATCTCTCAGTGTTTGTGGAATCAATGAATGGATGTTGAAGAAGTAACAGGTCTTAGTTTCAAAGTTAGTAAATGATCAGAATGGGATTTGAACTTCAGAACTCTCACTCTTAACCACCATAACCCACCGTGAGGGATCTCGTAGAAATGGTTAAAACGAGCTTTGGGAAGAATTTGCCAAATCTTCCTGATCAAAAGCAGAGCTTAGGCTAAGCGGACGGGGAAGAGGATGAAATAAACCCCTATGGTGTGATTGCTTTATCATCTTAGGTCTTGGGATCAGTCAACTTTTGCCCTGGTTATCAAGGGAATGACAAAAATGCAGCATATCCAAATTAGGATGGATTTTAGACATTGCCTTGCCTGTTGGCCCCATTAGAATGATAAAAATTGCAGCTCAAGGTGAAGAAGGACATCCTCCTCTTATAGCAAGAGGCAAATTTTGGCTTAGGACTCCAGGTTTCTTGACACCATATTCCCTGCTTATACCACGGGCATAACTGTACCTGGAGAAGGTCTAAGTGCCGAATCATCATGAAATGATTCAAAAACCAAAAAAAATCCTAAATTTGCTTCTATCCATCAGGGCTGTGGCTATGGAGGAGAGATCTTTACTTCTAGATGGAAAATTCCTTTCCAAGAAGGAAAGATGAATATTGACACAACCAGGGTGAGCCCAGGAACCGTTGCAGGTCATTTCAGGAAAATCAGCTGACTTTGATGGTAGTCATCCTCCAGTAGGACAGAGAAGGAGAAGAGGAGGGACACCTAACCCACTTGCAGGGCTACTTATGCCCACCTCCGCTGAGGAGGAAGCAGGGAGACAGAGGCTGTGGGAAGACGAGGTCAGTTCCGTCAGCTCACTGTGTGCCAGGGATGCAAAGCGTGTTGCAAGCTTCATCCCACGAAATTCTTGCAACAACACAGTGGATCATATGCCCATGGGTACACAGCTAGGAGAAGCTGAGCTGAGACTTGAGTCTGACTTAAAGGCTGGATTCATAAACAATAGGCTTTATTGACTCTTGGTCATTAGAGTTTGGGGCCAAAAACTGGATGACCACTCATTATAAACTGCCTGGTTCAGACCTACATCATCTTCCTTACTCGAGGGAACCCTCAGCCAAAATAAGAATGACCTCCAAGGTCCCAAAGAGAACCCCACAACCTGGAGATGCCCCAGGGTTATGAGAGACGGTGCTTAGTCACTGGTCTTACATGTTCTAGAAAGTTCTCATCCACTGAGAATAATCAAAACAGCTATTAAGCATCTACCATGTGCCAAGCACTTGTGCTTTCCATAGATAGCCTCAGATCTTAGGGACCTGACCCCAGGAGATCATTATTATCTCCATCTTAATTTTATCTAAACCATCGTCAAATGGTTCATCAGGTAACGTGTCC
>NW_012148285.1:13066468-13131213 GCF_000956105.1 Propithecus coquereli | reverse complement strand
GTCTTGGAATAGAATTGTCGGGCAGAGGGAGGGTGTTCACTCCCCTTCCTTAGGCTGAGACCTCTTGCTTTCATTTGCATAAATGCAGATCCCTGAGAAGCAAAGGTGCTTCCACTAATAGCAATTGGCTGACTCTTGCCCTGGAATTGAGTGTTCTCTACTCTTTCTGAGTCCTCACTCCCACTCACCCCCAGAATCCGTGGTAGAATTAAAATCATAGAGACAGTAAAATTCAACGACTGTTTCTGTGACATCTAAAGACCAAATATCAGCTCTCTTCTCCCAGCAGCAGTTCCCCACGCAGAGATTCCAAAGCAGGAGACTGAGCTGGAGAGTTCCCTGCAGCAGCTATAAACCAGGCCCCAGAACCAGACAGGTAAGCTGTGGACTTTCAGGTTACCTGATCTAAGCCTCTCTCAGTTTCCTCATCTGGAGGTAATATTGGTGGCCTCCTTGTAGGATTGTGGGGGGGATTAAAAGAGCTGATGCATTGAAAACCCTGACACAGACAGTGGCATGATGTAAATATCCTACACACAGTGGTGTGGAGTTTGAGACATCCACCTTCAGATGGCCTGGTGGCTAAGGACCTGGGCTTTGGAGATGGGCAGGCCTGGGTTCCAATCCCAGCAATTCCATTCCTAGTTGTGTGGACACTGGGCAAGTTTTTAACCCCTCTGTTTCCTCTTTTGTAAAAGAGGAAGGAGGGGGTGATAGCACCTACCTCAGAGGGTTGCTGTGAGAACAAAATAAGCGACCACAGCAAGCACCTGGTAAGCACTCGTATGGGTCTGCTCAGGCTGCCGTAACAAATATCACAGGATAGGAGCTTAAACAATAGATATTTACTTTCTCCCAGTGCTGGGGGCTGGAAGTCCAAGATCAAGGTGCCAATAAATTCGGTTTCTGGGGAGACCTCTCTTCCTGACTTGCAGAGGCTGCCTATTTGCTGTGTCCTCACCCGGCCTTTCCTCTGTGTGAGGAGAGACAGTGAGCTCTGGTGTCTGTTTCTCTTCCTACAAGGGCACTAGCCCTGTTGGATTAGGGCCCCATTTTTATGACTTCATTTAACCTTAATTATCTCTGTAAGGGCCCTATCTCCAAATATAGTCACATTGGGGGTCAGGGCGTCAACATTTGGATTTTGGTGGGACAGTTTAGTCTGTGCCAGTGTTCAAGCAATGTTCAACATTTTGAGCAGTCCATCAGCCAGTCGAAGAACGTAAACAGAAGTATGGAGGAAGAAAGCGGATTACACGGGTTTCTCCTTGCCATCTGCAATTCAGAACACTGTCCCTGTTCCCCCTGCAACACGCACACAAGAGCTCTCACCCCTAACGAGCAGCTGCAGTCACCTCTTACAGGTGCGCTGCTTTCTCCCCAAGGTGTGGGAGGCTTTGGTTGACTCATCATCACTCAGATCTTCCGCGTTTCTGCCCCTGCTGGTGTGGAATCTGTTTTTTCCTTTCATGATCCATTTCTAAACTTCTTTTCTACTTCCCTGGGACCAAGGTGAGAGGACACCATTCACTCAAAGAACCCCCTGAAAATCGACTTCCTGTTCCTAGCAGCTGGTGATTTTGCCAGAAAGTAAGATATTTTTCCAGCAGCAGATGGGGCAACTGGGGATTTCTATCCAATAGCAGAAAATGTGAGACCCCCAAAGATCCGGGGATTCCATAAGATTCCTGAAGAGAAAAGAGATTGTGTTGAGTTTCTAGTTACACTTTTATTAATACAATAACAGCTAATATTTATCGAGCAACTACTATGTGGTATCTATTAAGCAGTGTCTGAGAGAGCTTTGCATGGATTATTGCATTCAATTCTCATAATATTATAGCTCCATGGCAGTGGCTTTCAATGAGGGGAGGAAGGAAAGCTCTGCCTCCCGGGGGACACTTGGCAATGGCTGGAGACATTTTTGGTTGTCACAATGCATGTGGGGGAGGGAGAGTGCTACTGGCATCTACTGGGGAGAAGCTGGGGATGCTGTTAAACATCGAATAATGCACAAGACAGCCCCCCCAACAAAGAATTATCCGGCCCAAAATGATAACAATGCCAAGGCTGAGAAATCCTGCTCTGCAAGATAGCTACTTTTATTGTTCCCATTTTACATGCAAGGACACTGAATATCAGAGGAATTAAGCAGTCAGCTCCAAATCGCAGAGGAGGCCGGGTCTTAACCCAAGCGTGATAGATTTCAGAACCTCGCTCTCTGCCACACACCTATGAGCAAGCATGGTTCTGCATCAGATATAATGTTCTGTCTTCATTAGCACCACTGGCGCCCCCTGTGATTCTGAAACCATGTGTGGGTGTCCACACTTCATTAAGGCGGGCCGGGAGGAAAAGACGACACAATGGGCTGACACTGGGGACCACTTGATTCTAAATCATCCCTGAGCAATCGGAAGCTACCTTTCACAAGAGAAAAAGAAAAGAAACCCTGATTCATGAATTTGCCAACTCTTTTTTTCCCCCAGCTGCAGCTAGCATAGGTATTTCCAGCTATAGATTATATTGAATCTTTGGGACTGACAAAAAAAGAAAAAGAAAAAGAAAAAGAAAATCAGCTTCAGGTGCAGAGCTAAAGAGAGAATGAATTTCAGAAGAAGGAGATTGATTTGCCCTACCTTTCCATATTCATCCTCACACTTTGGATCGGAAAGTAATTGCCAATTGTTGTCATGTTAAGAGAGGTAACTGTGTAGGTCAAGCTTTCTGATTTCTTATTCAAGGAAATTTTCCCTTCCCCGCACTCTCATCTAAAAGCCCAAACCTAAGAAAGCTGTGCTGCCTAAAGGGGCTCAGAAAACACAAATGATTTCCTTTAAAGACTCCTTTGTCCATCAGAAAAGCAAGCGATGCGATCAGACTAATTATTTCCCAACAAAGACAGAAGGTCTCCTTTTAGTGTCTGCTTGCTTCTTGCTATCAAAGGAGCATTTTTTAAAAAATGTATCCTGGACAAGAGAGATCAAAAGAGAGGCATGTGTCTGGGGTGAATAATATATTTTCACATTATTTCCAGTTGAAGATTTGCTTAAATCTCTCATATTTTACTACTTGTCGTTATTGGAAACTTTCACCTTGAGTTACGGCTGGTGGGGGAAAAAGGAGGCACTCTGGTGAACGATGCTCGGTAGCAGAGGATGAACAAAGACGGGCCCGGGGTGACCGATGAATAAAGGGAATAAGAAAGAGGTGCCTGTTTTATCTCAATAATGTTATTGATACCCACATCTGTGTTAGAGGGATGAAGGGACTCTGCCTGCACACTGGAAGATCATTCCAAAGGAAAATCAATGTTTGGATTAAAATGGGTTTATGAAGTTATGTTAAGCGAGCTTCTTTTATCTCTCGCCTCCGGACTACACTAAGAGGCCCCTGCACATTGCAAGCAACCCTGCCTTTTTTCCCGGCACAGTTGAGCGTGGCAGATTAGCCGTGGGAAAGGGAGAAGTGCCCTTTTGAAGAGGGTGACGCAAAAATGAAAACAGGCACGATGAAAGCCAACATTGATCGGGCTTTGTGTGCCAGGCACTCCTCTAAGCTTTTTGTATGTATGAGTTCATTGTGTTCTCACAACAACCTTATGAGGTGGGCGTCATTACGAGCCTCACTTTATAGAATAGAGAAACTGAGGCACGGTTGTAGGTAGAGGTGTCCTGCTTAAAACCTCGGGCCTGTCTGAAAGCGCGGCCTGCCTGGGCTCAGACACTGACTCTGCATTGGTTAGTTTTGGGAGCTTGGCCAAGAAGTTGCGTTACCTTTCTGAGCTTCAGTGTCCTCAACAACAATCACTATGACGATGGCAATGATGATGATGATGCCTGGCTAAATGTCATAGGGTTGTTTTAAGAATAAAATGAGATAATGCAAGTGAAGTCCTTAGCACCTTGGAAGGCAGAACATAACTGTCTATAAATGCAAACTGTCTCTGTGACACATTCTGGAGCTGAGGATCAAGTCACTACTTTAGTGCTCTGGGAGATGTAGACTCAGTCTGGCACCATGCAAAGACGCCTATGTTTGAGAAGATCTAGCTTTTAACCCCAGCTCAGCTCCTCTGTGACCCTGGACAACTCACTCGACCTCTCTGAGCCTCAGATCAGTGTGTGAGGAAGATCCTAGTTCAGTAGTGGCCATGTGTTAGGTAATTTGTAATATTAATAGTTGTTTAATGAATAAAAGGCATCTCTTCTTTTGCTTCTTCTTCTTCATCATCATCATCATTTTGGGACTCCACAAGACTGTCCTTTTGTCCTTTCGCCATCTCCCCTCAGACTCTCCCATCTCTGAATAAGCTCCAGCAGTGAGCCTGGAATTCGTTTTGGAGCCCTGTGCCTGTCCTTTGCCACAAGCCCCCAGAGGCATGTCGACTCACCGTGGCAACTCTCCCAACTAGCTCCTGCCCTGTTGGCTCCAGTCTCAGCCTCCCTCAGTTTCCCTGTCATACTCCACCATTCCATTGGGATCTGTCCCTGTAAGGTTGAGTCTCTAACCAGAAGTTTAGTCTTGGCAGCCCTCTAACTTTTGGAGGCCAGACACTGTCCACTCTTCCCTCTCCCCTGCCATTGGCCAAAGTCCTAAATCAAGTCCAGAACCCGATGTCAGGACCCACTAGATGCTTTCAAGTCACAGACATGAGTTTAAATCCTGGCCATGGCAGACAAGAAACTCCAGCTCTCGAAGCCTCAGCTCTCTTACCTGTAAAATGGAGATACTAGGCCACATAACTCATGGGCTTGTTGAGATTAAATACAACAGTGCATGTAAATCGTTTAGGACAGTATCTGGTTCATGATTAAATTTTCAATAAAGATAGTGACTGCGGGTGGACGTTTGTCACAATTTTGCCCCTAAATTCCAACTCAGATCAAGCCCCTTGGACATCACCTCCAGTGGGGTAGAGCCCAAGTTCACCATAACCCTTTCATGCCAGGTTCATTTCCCCAGCCCTAGTCCTTTACATACCTAATGTACACCTTCCTAGCTACCCCCTTCAGAGGTTCTTGCATAACCTACCGAAGTTCCACATTTTACATCACAACATCACCCAGCCTCTTGGGAGTTCCTCTAGGCTAACTGCGTGAACTAAAGGCTATTTGGAACTTTCTAGATACCAATATTAGGAAGACAAATGGGCTGGGGTACAAGATGCCGTCAGGTGCACGTGCCCCTGGATGTGGTCAACACCACATTATTCCCCTTTAATCAGCAGAGTGTCCTGGCTTCTGACAGTTCCGTAGTGAAACTCTGCACCCTTCAGAACTCTTTGGGTTACAAGTGACAGAAACCCAACTCATCCCAGCTTAAACCAAAAAAAAAGAAAATGTATGGAAATGTATTGGCTTAAAGATCCAGAAAGTAGACTGGCTTAAAGCGAGAATTGATCCAGGGTCCAGGAGTTGTTATCAAGAATCTGCATCCATCTCTCAGCTCTGCTTTCTTTCACATTGGCTTTATTCTTAGGCAAGCTCTCCCTTTTTCATAGTAAAGATGGCCTCTGGTAACTCCAGGTAATATTCCTACCAGCTCAGCATCCCAGTGGAAAGGGAACCCCTCTTTCCAAATGGTTCTATCTAAAGTCTCAAAATTGAGTCTCATTGGCTCCAATTGAGTCACATGGTCATCCCTCATCCAATCACTGTGGCCAGGGAGATAGTATATATTGATTGGTCAGATCTGCATCACATATCTACCTGTGGCGCTGGAGTGAGAGTCGCAACACCTAGGCTGAATGTGGAAAGGGTTATTCCCCAACAGCTATGTGGGGTATCTGATTAGAAAAAGAGAGAATTGATGCTGACTAAAAACATAGATGTCCATCATCTGGGCTAAGAGTTATAAGAGCCTTAATAAGAAAGACTCCAAGCCCAGGAGCTAGACTAGTTCAGCTCTACGCAAGGAAGGCTCCCATGGATCAATCAGAGACGAAGCCTATGACTTCACTTGGCATTATTCTCACCAACAGAGTTCCCTTCTTCTTTCATCTGTCAATCCTCCACCGCCAAACACACACCTTGCTGCTGTTGACACCCTGTGACTTAATTCCCACGGATGGGTGTCTGCGTTGAAGAGCATGCATTATTGTCATTGAAATAACAGGATGCTGAAACCTTTATAAATTGATATGCCAGACAAGAGGGAGGCAAAAATGAATGCTAAGTTTCCTTGCATAATGCTCTGTGGGATGTGTTTTTCCCCCTAAGAATATTTTAGCATTAATTAAGATAAACAATGATATATGCTGAAAGACAATTGAATCTGTTCTCAGTTAAAAATGGCCTCGTTGTGTAAAAATAGTACCCAAATTATAGCATATAAAGATGCAGGGGGAAAAAATACTGTAAACCTTTAACATGATTAAAATAGAAATGCAAACCAGTAATGATGAGGCCTTGAACAAACGTGGGGGAAGAGGAGAAAGATTGGGGAGAAGCAAGACGCGTCATCGTGCTTAATTTATTCACCTCCCTCTGGGATCCTCTGTACTGAGCTTCTCCTTAATAATAACTACTATTTATCATGGCATGGTTAACACATGTTTTAAATGAAATTGGTGTTGGGATTATCATTTTATAAGTGAGGAATTCGAGCTTTACAGAGTTTAAGTCAAGGTCATGCAGATAGGAAGGGTAGAACCAGGCTTTGAACCAGGTTAGCTTTAACCCTCAGCCTAACACTTCCCATCTGCTCCGTTGGTCTCCTCTCTAAGGTAAATGAAGGTAGAAGGTAGAATGAAAATAAAGGTGAGAGTTCACACATGTCACACTTAAAGTGTGCCAGGCACTGTTCTAAGCTTTTCATATGTCTTATATTAGCTCATTTAATCCTCACAACAATATTGGGAGATCGTTATTATTATTATCCCCATTTTACAGATGGGGAGAGTTAAATAGTTTGTCCGAGATCAGACAGCAGGTGGGAGCTGGGTTCAAGGCAGGCAAGTGATCTGGCTTTAGAGTTCATGCTGTTTACTGCTACGCTGTACTGGTATTCTATTTCCTCCGGAGAGCCACTCATGACCCCTGAGGAGGACTCCTCCTGCCCCATTTTCCCCAAAGTTGCTGCAGGGATGACTACCCACAGCATCCATCTGGTTATAGTCTTCTATTTCAGGAGAGGATATTTTTATGTCTTTGTCTGATAACTATCACATAAGTCTGCAAATTCCTTGAGAGTCAGGAGTTTCCAGAATCCCTCCTGTCTCCCACGGTTGCTAGCTAACTCGCACACGATGGGTGCTTGGCAAATGTTTGATGAAGAGGCTGATGAAGGCCAGTTAATTTTGCTCTCCCCCAGGGCTGCATGCAGCATGGTGAAAGCCAAGAGGTCATTGTCTTCGGGTGGTCTTTGTCCCCAGAGGCACTGGGCGAGGATGATGGACGGCTCTACACAAAGCCACCCTCGCCTGGAGGAGTAATTCAAAGCTTTGTCAGTGCTTCTTCTGAGATACAAATGTATCCATTCATCCATTGTCTCACCTAGTCGCTCACTCCTGTATTCCACCCTTCATCCAGTCATCCTTCACGTATTCATGCCTTCGACCAACACTCACCGAGCAGCTGCCAGTGCCAGAGACTCCTCTTGACCCTGGGGATAAAATGGTTCACTTGCTCACTTCCGCTCATCTGGATAAACAGAGGAACAACGGAAGAGTGGCTCCTAGCATAGTCAGGGCATCAGGACAACAGCGCCACCAGCTTCTGCAGCCTCCAAGCCCTGCAAACTCAAAGCAGTCGCAGGAAAGCCCACTTGTCTCTCTGATTTTGCTCATGGTCGGATGCTAAATTCTCAGCACATTCAATGCAGGGAGCCCACGGCCCTTGCTGCAAAGTTTTCGTCATAAAACAGCAGGTTGCAAATATCTCTCTTCCACTCTATCATTTTTGGACCTCCTAGATCAAATCTGCATTTGCTTTCCTTTCTGAGGAGAGGATAGCGTGAGCTGCTTCTCAGCTACCACTGGCTTCTCCAAGCATGGTTCTTTTTGTCTCCATGATGACATGAACTTTATTGGATTTTGAGAATTGCATTACTTCTCTTTAAACTATTTATTAGGTGCCTACAGTGTGTCAGTAAATTTACATGTGTTATCTTTAAGATGCGTTCCGTTATTGCCTGCTTAAATGTGGGAAAATACATGAGTCTTGAGAAAATAATTAGAACAATTTAGATATATATAAGAAAACTCAGTAACCAAAATATTACTGTTCTTTATCTTGAGTTTCCTTATACATATCTGTACATTTGAGTTGGTGATAATCTTTTCTCATATACACACACATACACGCACATGTATACATATGATGTTTACATATGTATACATAATATCACATAATATCACAAATGCTTTTTTATTATGCACACTTTTTTTTTTTTTTTTTTTTTTGAGACAGAGTCTCACTATGTTGCCCGGGCTAGAGTGCCGTGGAGTTAGCCTAGCTCACAGCAACCTCAAACTCCTGGGCTCAAGAGATCCTCCTGCCTCAGCCTCCCGAGTAGCTGGGACTACAGGCATGCGCCCCCATGCCCAGCTAATTTTTTCTATATATTTTTAGTTGTCCAATTAATTTATTTCTAATTTTAGTAGAGACGGGGTCTCGCTCTTGCTCAGGCTGGTTTTGAACTCCTGAGCTCAAACAATCCACCCGCCTCAGCCTCCCAGAGTGCTAGGATTACAGGCGTGAGCCACCGCGCCCGGCCCTATTATGCACACTTTTTGAAAGTTTCTTTCCTTTTACCACTTTCCTTACCCCCAGGTAAACAATTATTAGAAAGCAAGGTGTGTGTATCTTTCCATACTTTTGCTTATACTCATATAAATGCATGCAAATATGCAAATATGTATATTAATCATGGGGAGTGGTCATCATTTGTTCTATGAAAAGGAATCTTGTGACATTCATTTCTCTCCATCTTGCTTGTGTCATGAACCAGAAAACACATGTAGAAGACCCTCCAAACGAACTGGCATAGATTTAATGCACTCATTTTAATGGCTGCACAATCACCCCAGGTATGGGACATCCCTCCTTCGCCCATCCACCCACCGTGGGCTGTTCTCTTTCTGCCGCTGCAAAGCATCAGGCATAGATCCCTGGCTCTCCCCGTTCCCTCAGTAAGGGGAAATCTCTTGACTAGTCAGAGGGTGGGAAAGATCTGGTAACTCTATTTCTTTCTTATTCTTTTGAATTCAAAGGCCAAGCAAAGATTCCCTTTGTTCTTCTTTTTGCTGCCATACTTTTCCTCCCAACAGAATGAAGATAGAACAACTAAGTTGAGTGAGGGAAAAACAAAGGCAGTAAGAAGGAAAAAGAAAGGTGAGGGAGTAAAACACTTTAATATTTCAAAAATATTCTTCCGCCACACAATTACCAGACTCTTACAGCACTTTACAGCTTGCAAAGCCCTTCCCACATTGTATTCGAAATGTACAGGCACCTGGTTGTTACCTCTTCCCTAGTCCTTGGCTATCACTCAGCTGGGAAGCCTTCTCTGATCTACCAAACTGACCTGAGCACTCTTCCCTGGTCCCCTTCCCATACAAAAAAACTATTTTGGGGTGAGTGAAATTGACATTATTTGGGGGATACTTTTCTGTGATGAAAATTTTCAAAGTTTTACAAAAATAGAGCCGATAGACTAATAAATGTCCAATCACTGAAAAGCTCTATTAGGATAACTCTGAATCCACTCTACCTTATTTAAAAAAATTAAAACGTCTTACAAATTCTAGCTAATTTTAGGTACTTGCCACACACCTCTTACCAGAACTCACACCAGTGTCTTGTAAAATTCCTGTACCCTCAGGCTATGTTTTGGGAGATGAGGTACAGTGGTTATTTGTGGTTGGGTAACCAACATCCACGCGTTCCCTCTTCTTGCAACAACCCCCCCGCCGCCATTCATTTGTGATCAACTCTTCCCAACTTTTAGCCCAAGTGATTCAAGTGAAGCTTCACCTTGTGCAGAGCTGCGAATGGGGGAACAGTTGACCTAGTCCCAAACTAGAGAACCACATGACCTTTTAAAGCCAGCAAAATACACTACTGAGATTGCTGAGACAGAAGCAAGCTCTCCATCTTACTGAAGGTGAAGCTTTAAGGATATAAGATGAGCATTTCTGGCAGCCTTTTTGCCATCAGGAGGAAGGACTTTGCTAAACATGAGTCAACATAGAGGAAATCAGAACTGAGAGATGGCAAGAAACTGAATCCTGATGAAATCACTGGAGTCATTATATCCAGTGATGCCTAAAACTAGATCACTTACATAAACCAATAAATATCCTTTTTTTGCTTGAGTCAGTGTGAGCTGGGATTTCTATTTCTTGCTATTGAATTTGGATACACATGAGTAAGGAGGACAAAGAAGATGCTAACCAGTAATCGGAAAGGGTGAAGAGAAGGCAGTCTAACCATGCATTGGAAACATTGATCCCATGGTAATGGCTGGGCTTTTGCCAGGATGTGGTAGTTTGGGGCTTGGGTTTGGGTTCCAAGAAGTAGATGGATGTAAATGGCAGAGCCCCTAGTTCATTGCATTTTCTCCCACACTCTATTACAAAAGCCATCTTTGTAGTCCAATGTGGGAAATCACTCCTCATGGGAAAGGTTTCAGCACAGTCACACTGTGTATCTCTCTCCATCTTCAGTGTTACTAGGGCATCTCTTCCAGTCTGCAGTCCTTCCTTATATTCCATCTCTATTAATCCAGATTCCCTGGAAAGTCCTGGAAGACGGACTGACAGAACCCAGCACCACCCACCCCTCTGCCAGGCCAAGAAAGGACAGGTGCAAAGATTCAACCTGTTATTTGGGCCTCCTTGCTGTCATCCTGTACAGCAGTTAAGGTAGAGTTCCCATGGTAGCTGAATTCCAATTACCCCTCCACAGCGGCATCCAAGCTGGTCGTTATCTGACCAGAGAGATGTAACTGACTATTTGATGTCTGAGTTCAGCTGCAAACTGCCCAGCAGTCATTTCAGTTGCTGTATTATACAGCAGGGCATGGAGGATGAGGGGCGAACCCTTTAATTACTCTCCAAAATGACAGCCAAAGCTAAACTCTAATTTCCCTCCATAAGACAGGTCAACTGGGTGTGCCTATACCATACAGGAATATGTGCCTCAAATGGGACGTCGGTCTGAAGAACTAAAGTCAGTTTGGGGACTGACTTGGCATTTCTGATGTCCAGTAAAAGCCACGTTGGCCCCGGGCTGTCATCTCCTGTACTTCCTCATCTTTTTTCTGCCAGATAAGAGCACACACAGCCTCTCGGGTAAGGGAGCAGCCGCCATGTCTCTGCCAAGCAAGAGAGGCAAGCAGCGCCCAAAACTAGAACTGTGCTGTCTGCCCATTTGTCAAGACTGGATAGCAGGCTGTGGAAAACTGGAGCTGTGGTCATTTTAAGAACCAGCTTGGTGATGTCACCGTACTTCATGCAGCCAGTCTAGCTTCAGCCTAGCGGCATTGCTGAGTATTTACAAGGAAACCCTCTAGGACGCTTTTCCTGTAGAGTAGTTGGAACATGGTATTAGTTAGGGTTACCATGGTTTACCATTATTAAGGATAATTTGCTCTAATAGTGTTTTTCTATATAAAATAAAACACAACATTTTATAATCCTCAACAAGCATTCTTAACTGAGGAGCATATGCAATTGAAGGCACAATTCAAAAAAACACACTCTATTACTATTTCATAGCTTTTTGACTGGTTCTTAAATATTATCAGTCCCTCATATTCCAATCCAGCTCTTAATAGTCACCTGTTAAAATTCCATCTTAGTGATTAATGTACATGAATGTGTTTTATAAAATTCTAACACATCAGACAAATGTAAAATGTAAACATCCATCTGACCCCTCTCTTGGTCCTATTGCACAGGGTATTTTATGCTTCTAGGAATGGCCTTCCTTCAGTCTTCTTTGCATTTCTCATCAGATGGAAGCTGGGCCCCTTGCAATGCCTTTAAGCCCCCTCTTACCCAAATACAAAACAGTGAGATCACGCTTAAGAGTGTGGAACTGCCAAATCCATCCTTCTCAGAATGTAACTAGTAAAAACCACACTGAACCCAGCATAATAAGGTTTTAAAATAGACACAAAGCAGCTTCTCCTTCTGGTTCCCATCAAAGTACGACCAGGCAGGTATCATGAAAGATAGAAATGGATCGCTCCAGCTAGCTAAGTTTCATGGGGTCAGAAGGAAGAGGGAACCCAGGTTATTTACAGGGGTGGAGCATTATTATGAAGGTACGTGGGAAGGAGAACTGGCTTAGGACGCCGCACACAAGTGGCATTCTTAACTTGGGTCCCAGGCCTCCCAACAAAATGATGCATATAGAATTTAGAATATAGAAATACAGAATTTCCTGAATAAAGGGTAAGGTTGCCCAAGGAAGCTCGGCAGAATGGCCTCTCTTTATTTATCTTACGAGTTTGTGAGGCAACACATTAACTTTGAAATTATTGCCTAAGCTCTCTCCACCACCAAGTTCTTGTTACTCCTCACTCTTTTTTTCCCCCAACTCTTGCAGCAACTAGATTTTATGGCATTGATTTATTTATTTATGCAAAAAAGTGGAGAAAAAGGCTTCAAATTTCAAAAGCCTCCTATTGTGAGTTTTCAAAACTTGGGCTTAGCCCACACCTACAGAGAATCGAGGCACGAATTCTACAAAATGTAGAAAAAATGTTATTGGGCAGAGAAAATTCCCCACCTCCCTGAACTTTGCCCAGACTGAAAGTCTGATGTCTGGGGAGAGGAAAAGGGAAAAAGGACAAAGGATTATGGAAGGCAGAAAAATCAGTGGGGCCCGGGATGAAGGAACCACACACACCTGCAGAGACTCCCCAGTGAGGTTTGGAGACCTCCCAGTAACCCCTCAAAGGTCTCCTGGAACAAGGACTCTTGTTACTCAGCCCAGAGACATCTTGGAAACCCAACTACCTGCCATGGACCCTGAGTCCCCACCATCCTAATTAATGAGCTAAGGATGCTGGGGAACGAGACTGCAAGCTGGGGCCATTTCTCTATAAAGGACTCACTCTCAGTCCTTCTGATACTTTAGCATGTAGCGGAAGGCTTGTTAAAACACGGATTGCTGGGGCTGGGCACAGTGGCTCATGCCTATAATCCTAGTAGCACTCTGGGAGGCCAAGGCAGAAGGATCACTTGAGCTCAGGAGTTCGAGACCAGCCAAAGCAACAGCAAGACCCCTATCTCTACTAAAAAGAGAAAAATTAGCCAGGCATGGTGGCACAGGCCTGTAGTCCCAGCTACTTGGGAGGCTGAAGCAGGAGGATGGCTTGAGCCCAGGAGTCTGAGGTTTCCGTGAGCTAGGCTGATGCCACGGCACTCTAGCTGAGGTGATAGGGAAAGACTCTTTCTCAAAAAAAAAAAAAAAAAGAAAGAAACATAGATTGCTGGGAGCCATCTCCAGAATTTCTGGCGTAGTAGGTCTGGGTGTGGCCCCCACATCCCCATTGCTAACATGTTCCTCATGTTAGGAACATGATGCTGACGCTGTTCCTCTAGAGACCCCACTTTGAGAACCACAACTTTAAATCGAAAGTTAAAAAAAAAAAAGATACCTCTGTGAGGCCACCCTGCTGAATGTGCTTCTGCCACAACAGCAGACATTTCTATCTCCAATTTCCACATGAGAAAAGTAGGGTTCAGAAAGGTGAAGTAACTTATTTGAGGTCACACAGCTCAAAAGGGGTGAAGACAGAACTAAAACCTGAAACTTCTGGGTGTCCATTCGGTCCTTCCTCCATTCCGGAGTGCTACTGGGGTTAGACCTCAGATCTCTGCTGCCAAGTAGGGTGGGCTGCGTGTGCCCAGTTTCCAGGAGAACCCCTGGGCCAACCAGCAGTCACCCCTGTGGCTGGTGGTGGTGATGGCCCACGGCACACAGGAATTACGGATGCTGGGCAGGGGCTGCGCTCCACGGGAGGGCAAACTGCTCTTCCAAGGCATGGCGGACCCCTGCTGCTCCCGTTATTTGAGTTATGTGTTATAGCTCTCAAGGGACGGATTTATCTCGGTTTTACTCACTTCTGTAGCACCAGTTTTGCCCACTTAGTGCTTTTAAGCTTTATATATCATTATCGCATGCTCTGTTCTCCTATCACAGACAGTTTAGCCTCTATTGCTTTAATTTCTTTCCTGGTGTTCCTGCCAGGGGACAAAAGGAAAAGTAAATGGCCCTGTGGAACAGAGCGGAAGGGGACTGGGATCCCTAGCCTTGGAGAGGAGAACACTGGGTGCAAATTCCTAGCATGAGCAAGAGGCGTTTCTTTTTTCATCTCCTTTTTTGCACCAGGCAGTACAGTGAGGGGATAGAGCAAGGGCTTCGCAGCTCTAATCCCAGCTACCAACTTGTGAGCCGGCGACAAGAATATTAACAGAACCGAGAGCCAACGCTTCTTTAACACTCGGTGCATCCCAGGCACTCTGCCAAGCACCTCACATTCATTATCACGCTCGACTGCTCTCAGCAACTCCAGGAAGTAGATACTGCTGTTTCTCCATTTTACAGATGAGGAAATCGAGGCTCAGAGCCATGAAGAGATTATCCAGCTACCACGTGGCATAACCGAGGGCACCGGAGCCCAGGCTGGCCGTCTTTCACATCCCAGACTCTCCAGCTCTGTGCCGAGTCACCTTCCTAGGGCCACGCTCTGCCCTTTGGTGAAAATGCTGGGTGATCTCCACCTGCGTTCCTTCAGCAGCTTGGTCCAGCATCCGCCAGCCCCCTGGCTCCCTCCGTATGTCCATCTCCTGTCCCTCGGCACTGAAGAAGGCCAGTCCCTCAAATCTGCATGTGGAGAACTGTCCTCAAAGCTCAGAGAGGCCTCAGTGAGCAGTGGTCCCACGGTCTTCACAAGTGGTCCCAGAGCCCAGAGGGCCCTACAGATGTCCCCAGAGCCACCATGGAGGAGAGAGAAAGGCCAGGTGTGGGCAGGGCTCCAGCCCACTCCCCTGCCCTTCCCACCGCCCCCAACACACACAACCACTTCTGTGAAAAAGGCTCCACGTTTATCTGTTGTATGTATTGAGCTTCAATGTAAAATTTGACTTGAAGGATTCAAGAAGATTAAAAGAAAAAAATGGTGCAAACCTTGAATTCTATTTCTGACTTACAGATGGGAAATAGGCAATTCATTTGTCTCTATAGCTAGGATCTTGGGGCGATCTATGGACAGCAGAAACTCACTGTCTGGCCCAGAGACGCTTAGCAGGTCCTCTTGACATCTGGCAACTGCTATAGCATAAGTGGCAGAAAATGTCCTGGTCCAAATCTGACTCAGAGAATGAGGTCTTCAGAGTGCTTCAAAAGTGAGGTCACCCCCCTCCCCCATCACCTCAAATGCCATAACCATGTGTCACATCCAATGACAAGGTGAGGGGTGACCGGGGAAGGTTGCTTGGGAGTCAACAGCACTGCTAAGCCCGATTTTTAATTTCTGACTGAGCCTTTTCATTTTCCAACAAGGCCATGATGAGATGTCTTGAATGTCCAGACCATACCGCAAAACTCCTAAACATACTCTTGCCAAGATCCCTGGAGGGGCCCTGACTCCTGATGTCACTGAGAACTGTTTATTCCTCAGGTTTCCAGGGCCCTTCTCATAAATGCCTTTTGGCTACTGTTTAAGTCAGAGTGGATCTCTATGGCCTGTCTTGATACAAGTGGATAAAACTGACCTGAACCAAACCCGTCTCCAGATAGACCTTACCCAGCTCCATTAACTGGGCTCAAAGAATGCAGTTATGCACATCTTTAAAGTCATGTAAAGCTATCTGACCTAAGAAAATGTCAACTGATAAGAAAGGAAGCAGATCTCGAGACATTCCCCATCCCCTCAGAATTCACCACTGAGTTTGAACTTCAAGACCATGTGTATTAGCTATCTGTGGCTGCATAACAAACCATCCTGAAACTCAGTGGGTGAAAACAGGAAGACTCTATAACTGCCCAGGAGACTATGGCTTAGCAAGGTGGTTCTCATCTCAGCTAGTGTCCGTGTCAGCTGTGGGTCAAGTAAGTAGTTTTGCTCTGGGCTGGGCTCTCTCTTACGTTTCTAGGGATTGGCAGGCCATCAGATCGGGCATCTTGTCTGTTCTCCACGTGGTGTCTCATCCTCCAGCAGAACAGCCCAGGCTTGTCCACACAGCAGAGCAGGGCTCCAAAGGAAAGAGCAGAACTGTGCAAGGCCTCTGAGGCCTAGGCTTGGAGCTATCACTTCTGCAGCATTGTGCTGGGCAAAGCAAGGCACGAGGCCAGCCCCAGTTCAAGGGGTGAAGAATAGACTCCATGTCCTGATAGCAGGAGATGCAAAGTTGTATTGCAGTGGATGGGGGCTGGGAAGTGGGGGAGGATTGGGGCCATTTTTGCCAGCAGTCTACCATACCACATAAAATGAGTAACATGGCTTAACAAAATATTGACCAGAGAGATTCAGTTACTTGTCCAAAGTTACAAATTGTTTTAGAACAGGGTTTCTCCACTGCAGGACTTACTGACATTTCTCTGTTGAGGCGGGGCCTGTCCTGTGCATTTTAGGATGTTTAGCAGCATCCCGGGCCTCTACCCACTCAATGCCAGTATAACCCGCCGCCCCCCATGACAACCAAATATGTCTCCAGACATTTCCTAGTGTCCCCCTCTCCCCCAGCTGAGAACTGCTGGTCTAGAGCCAGGACTAGGAATTCTATACTCCCCTCCACCCAGTACTGGACTCTTTGTGAGAAAATAATTCTCAAGAGACTTCAAACTGAGAAGGGGGTACAATTATCACATCAGTTTGGAGGTGATGAAAGCAGCTCTCTCTCCCTCCTCTTGATCTTTATTTGTTTTGTCGCTTCTCAGTGGATCTGGGTCTCTGTCTCCTGAGAGACCTCCCGCACACCTGGTACCACCCAGCCACCCTCCCTCCCCGTCCCCACGACTCACACTGCCGGTCGGATCTGCTCCCTGGTAACCGGAAACATTCACCCTACAAGATATCAGCAGGCCCATTTTCAATCTCACTTAACTTTTACAGCAGTGTCTCCCATTTGCCGGCCACTCTGGCTGAATGCAAAAGCATTTGCTGTTTCCTCGGCTGGATATTTTTCATCCTGTGTCAATTAGCACGATGAAGGGAACCTAATAATGATGTATGGGCCGTGCTGGTGTGGCCGGCACTGATGGGTCTGCGAGGGGGGCGGGCCATGAAGTGGAGTTCAGGCCGTATCCTGCTCTGGGCGCCGCTGGACCTGAATTCTCCACGCTTCTCAATAGCGCCCAGCGTGGTTTGTTTTTACATGCAATCTTTCCCCCCTTCCCCCTGCCCAAAAAAGAAAAACAAGAGAGGCTTTTGCATACAAGTAGGTGAGGGCTGAAGGAGGCCTAGAGATCGTTCTCTCCAACCTTGTACACATACATCAGCTTGACCCCAGAAAGGTCAATGGGCTTTTCCAAGGTCAGCCAGCTAATTCCTACCTAATCCAAACCTAAAATTTGAACTTTCTGATTCCTCATCCAATATTCTTTTTTTGTTTTTGTTTTATTTTTTGTTTTCAAAACACACACTTTTTTTCCCTTTCTAACCTTTACAGGGTGTTCCAAAAGTTGCCATATAAAGGAAAAAATTTGTAAAATTTCGTAATGAATATTTTGTAAGTAAAGGTACATTTAGCTACAATTTCCCATTTTCCCTCTGTAGGGTGACTTTTGGGACACCCTGTAGTGTCCAAGCCACCTCATACTTAATTGAGGCTTCGAATCAACAGGCATTGAGTGCCTTATAAGCACGGAGCTCTGGGCTAGCTCTGGACTCAGTCTCTCCCTGCAGGGCTCTCATAATGCAATTTGGGGACGAGGAAGCTGGAGGAGAAGAAGACAGGTGCAAGCGCAACTAACTTTAGAGTCAGGACTTGTTCAGTCCAGAGATACTGGAGATTCACTCCATGACAAAACGCGGGCATGACGTTTGCCCTCCGCAGGTGTCACTGCAGACAAAAATCAAGCCATCTTCAGCCCTGGGCCCGAGCGGTGGGAAGCAGCAGGGCCCAGGACCTGGACATGGACCGTTAATTTCCGCAGCCTGCGCCCGGGACAGGAAATTCCGATAGATTCAGAGGCAGCGCCATCTGGTGGTCATCGAGAGAGCCAGAGAGCGACTCCCGGCGAAATTTTCCCAGCGCTTCTGCAGATGGTTTCCGTCTACAAAGCGGGCTGGCTGTATAGGACGACCCCATTCGTGTAAAGCTGAAATACTAGACTGAGTCGCAGAGAAATTTATAATGATACGTTCAGAAAAATGTTGCACCAACACGTTAAAAGTGGTATGTCCGAGTGATTCATTTCAACGGATATATGTTTGGTCTTTGTATTTCTACCATTTAATTTTTTAAAACAATGAGCATAGATCTTTTTGAACCAATGAAAACAATAAAAATTGTATTCATTTTGGAGGCGAAGAAATAAAGGAGCAGATCCTAAGGGTGTCTCAACCCAGAATATATCATCGGGCTACTCCTCTGTGCTGGCTCGCTTTTGAATGGGAATAAAAGCATGTCAACATGAAACTTAAAGAGTAACCTTGAAGAAGAAAAACAAGGAAGAGATGTCACACAAGGACAAGAATAACATCTGGACCAGTAAAAATAAACACCGCATACTTAGGGAACTCCAAGCACTTTGCAAAGCACTTTCATGAGCCTTTAACTTGAGCGATGCTTATACCCATGGCATGGAGAGATATCCACAAAGCCCTGCTCTCCTCTCTGTTTGAGCCCTGCCTAAGCTATGTCATCCACTGCGATAGTAATAAATAATACTAAAATTGGTTGAACATTGATTGTTTCAATGTCAGGCACTGTGCCAAGAACACGATATGTGTTACCCCATTTCATCCTCACAATAACCCCATGGAGTAGGTATTATTACGATCCACTAAATAGATGGTGTTACTGAAGCTCAGAGAGCTGACATCGCACCCGTTAAGTCATGAGACCCATGAGACCAAACACTGTGTCGTATTTGGCTTTATATCCCCAGTATCCATATGGTGGTGCCTGGGTGAGTGAACGGATGCATAGATGTTGTGTTAGGAAAAGCATAAAACTATGAAAAAAAAAAAAAAACCCTTCCATTGAAAGGAACTGTATTGAGCACCGAGAATGTGCCAGACAGGCTGGTGGGTGCTGAGAATAAAAAGATGTATAAGTCCCGTGGTGTTTCATTCATTGAGAGGGAGACCCTAGACAAGGGTCACTTTTGTGCCAGTGATGTGAATTTTATCATCATTATTATTGTTGTTATTATTATTATTATTGTATCAGTCAAGATTTCAAGAGGAAACACTGAATTTGGCAAACTGTGAAGAGTTTGTTACTAATTACGAGACTGGAAAGGTAAAGTTCGGTGATCCTCAAACTTGCGCATGCTTCAGAGTCACCTAGACCTAGCAGGCTGGTTACAATGCAGACTGCTGGGCCCCACCTCTAATTTCTAGCCCAGAAGTATTGGGGGTGGCGTGGCCACAAATCTGCATTTCTAATACATTCCCAGGTGCTGCCAGCCTCCTGCAGAGGAACCATCACAAGAGTCAGAGTGGTAACCTAAGGCCACCAGGTGGAAGAACTGTCACTGCCCCAAGACTGCAGAGACAAGGACAGGGCGTGGTTGCCAGGACCTGGAAAGAGGCAGTAGTGGAAAGAAGACCACTAGAAAGGAGCAGGCTTTGGGTGGAGGAACACAACCAGGATGAGGCTGCCTTTCGGGAAGGGGGTTGGGAACAAAGACTGCAGCCTCCTTCTCCTGTCTCTCTCCTCCCTCCTCCACATCCATCCCGAGTTGATGAGATTCCAATGGCTCAATCTCCCAGGGAACCAGCAAGATGAAGGTGAGTGGAGAGCAGATCTAGGGGGACACATGGAAGATATTTGGCACACATGTATTGACTTTAAAGTATCAGTGGGGCCAGGTGCAGGGGCTCACACCTGTAATCCTAGCACTTTAGGTCAAGCTGGGAGGATTGCTTGAGGCTAGGAGTTCGAGACCAGCCTGGGCAACAAGGCGAGACCCACCCCCACTTCTCTACAAAAAATAAATTTAAAAATAAGCTGGGCATGGTGGCGTGTACCTGTAGTCCCAGCTACTGGGGAGACTGAGGCGGGAGGATCACTTGAGCCCAGGAGTTCAAGGTTACAGTGAGCTATGATTGTGCCACTGCACTCTACCCTGGGGGACACAGAGAGACCTTGTCTCCAAAACAATAAATAAATAAAAAGTATCAGTGGGACATCCAAAAAGACATGTTGAACAGGAAAGGGAGCACACCCTGGAGCTCAGAGAGGAAATCCCATTGGCCAAGAATGCAGCCTGCCAGGTCTGTGCTACGGGGAACCCGGCCGAGATGCCCAAAGAGTCAGTGGCGGGTTCAAGGGGAGGAGAGACCCCAAGTCTTGCTCACAAAATTTGAGAAGCCTGTCCAAAGAGGCACTTGGGGAGGTCAAGACAAGCAGGGAGAAGAAGTAAGATGAGGATGAGGTTTGAGGAGAAAGCTGGGAGGGTGGGGGAGGAGAGAATTTGATACAGCCAACCCCCACTCCCTCACCCGCCCCACAACACTTACACCAAGAAAAAGCAAGAAACTGCCGAATCAAAAAACAAACGTGGCTCAACACAGCACCAGCCCCCAGGGAAGTTCCAGCCACATACTCGGTGGCCTGACTCACCCACTCGCCAGACAACCCCCTCTGGAGCCGAGCCACCCCCTTCTTGTGCATTTGATTTCACGATTCCTCCTCCCACTCCCCTTCCGTTCACAAAGCTTCCTCCGGGACCTGCTGTTTGCCAACCACTAATTGTGAATTGCTGGACAGCACGATGTTTTTAAATCCGGGAGAATTTGAAGAACTTGATGAGAAGCCCTCAGAAAATTGGGATTGCCAAGGAACCCCTCCCCCCTTCAGTATTAGTTTTTCATAAGCTCGCTGGTGCCTCAAATTTCACCATTAAAGATTCATTCCTTTGGCTTAAGGCTTTAATCCCCTATTAAATGTAAATCTCACTGACAAGCCGATAGTGTTTGGGGAATGAGGTCATACATTAAGCCTTATCTATCACTGACACCTCAATGAGAGCAAGCTGACAGTCCTTTCAAGAGCCAGGTTTGATAGGGGAGAAGGGAGATAAATGTTAAGGTACTGGGGAACTTAGCGGCAAAAGGGGAGACACTCAAGGGGATAGTATCTGAAACTAACATTTATTGAGGCATTATGCTAATAAGAAAAAGAAAAATTGCTACCTTTTCCTGACTGCTTAAATGTGGCAGGTTCCATGCTGTGCCTTTTACGTATGGGGGGATAATTTACTGAGATATCTGCTTGTGCTTGTTCTCATTGCTGAAGGATGCTCAAAAGATCAAGAGAGAATTTCCCTGTCTTAAAAACAAGTAAAGAACCCTTGGTGCTCTGGGACCATTCTCCTTTATGTCCTATCAGTTAGGGTGCTTCTGTGTAATATTATAAAATATCCAAATAAAAGTGGCTTAACTAGTGGGGAAAATATCTCATCTCACATCACGAGAAAGCTGGAGGTGGAAGGCTTTGGGGTGAACGATGTTATTAAGGACCCGGACTCTCGACTTCCTTCAGGTCTGTCGCACTCAGCAGGGTGACTTGGTCCTCAAGCATGTCCCTGGACGCTCAACCATCATGATATTGGGCTAAAAAAGAGGCATTTTCCTCCTCCATGTCTCCCCTTATAATTGAGGACTTAGTCCCCTCCCAACTCACTGCCCTGACATCTTTTAGGATATGACCATCACGCCCTTGGTCCAAGACAGCAGCATCTGCATGCCAGGCAGCAGGATGGAAGACGGAATAATGGGCGGAGGGCAGGTATGAATTGTCCCTTCGAGAACGTTCCCAAAACTGCCGCCCATACCTAGATCCCTTTGGCCAGAACTCAACTGCGTGGCTATCCTCAGCTGCCAAATGTCAGCCTTATTCTAGGCATTTCCTGTGCAGCTAAAAATTCCATCAGCATGAGAGAAGAAGAAACTGGACATTGAAGACAAGTAGAGTCAATGTAAACTCAGAATAAATTATGAGACATCCTGAAAACAACACTCACCGCAGTTTTGCTTAGGAGGCAGAGGCTCATTCATGGGGAGAGAAAAATAGGTCGGGGAGGAGGGAGGAGGCAGATAAAGCCTTGGCCTCCTGCAACAGGGAGAACTGTGGGGGTTGAGGTTTTCACACGTGGTTAGAACCAGTTCTCTGCTTGAACCCAGATCTCTGCAGGACACCAGGGAGCTTGCATAGGATGCCAAGCCCTGGACAGCACTGGCAAACACCTCTGTGGTCAAACCTTTGTCTGGAAGAGAACATGGTAGTTATGGGGAGTGGCACCGGGGGTGTTGAGAGGACAAAGGCTGGGAAACAAAGCAGGACAAAGGCAGCAGCATCATGGCGTGGAAGGAGCATCGGTGACTCTGGCAGCTCCCGAGGGCTGAAGTCCAGGCCCCTCCCTCATTTTAAATCACAACATGAGTTCCCTAGATTGTCTATATCTTTGGGATGGGCAGGGAATGCCCCTAAACATGCCTAGAGCCAGATTTAATTTGATTTCAAGCAAGTAAAGTATTTCGGCATTTCTCACGCTAGAACACCGTGGAGCAAATTCATAAGCCACTCATGTACGTTATTGTCACAGGCCTATGAGGTTGGTGTTAGCTTCCCCACATCACGGATGAGGAGGCTGCTATTCTAAGAGGTTAAATCACTTATCCAAAACCAAACAGTTAGGCTGGCCAGAGAGAGTCAAAGCCAATACCGTCACTCTGGGTGGTACACGTTGAAGGGAAAGGAAGAGTAAACCCGCACAGAGGAAGGTTACCAACCCTGCAGTACTGCCAGTGGCCAGTCCGAGCTTGTCTAGAGACAGGTGAGCACAGAGGGTGCAGACACTGTCTTCAACAAGGCTCGTGGTTGCAAGTGACAGAAATAAAACTGGCAGAAGCAAACTACCAACAACAACAGTAAATGCGTTGGTTTACTGCCCCAGGAGGTCCACGGTGCATCTGCATCCTGGCTGTCTTTTCTAACATCTCAAGTCTTCCTGCCTCTGTGCTGGTCCCATCCTTAGGCATGCCATCTTTGTGTGGTGACAACATGGTGCCCAGCAACTGCAGCTTACATTGTACTAGGTCGGTAGCCCCGGAAGAAACAAGAACATCTCCTCCTCGACAGTTCCACCGAAAGTGCCAAGATTATTTGCTTTGGCCTGGATGAAGTCATGTGCCCATCCCTGAACTAATCAGAGAAGGAAAATAGAAGACAATGATCTGTGTCATGTCACTACTCCTGTCTGAAAGTAGGAGAAGGTGATTCTCCAAGGGGAAATAAGCTTGATTTTACAGGAGAAGAGGGGACAGATGTGGGCAGGCCACAACAATAACTGCTCCCTACAGAGAACAAAGTAAACTCCACGTGCACACATGCACGTGCCTGTGCAGACAGACAGACAGACACACACACACACTCTTTTGAGCTGCAAAGATCAGCAAGTCAGGCCCCAACCGGCCCTGGACCCAGCAAGCTGTAGTAATATTAGTGCCAAGCACTGCTCAATAGAACTCACTTCCAAGAGTCCCTCAAAAACCCCTCTTAGCTGAGAAAGGCAGAGGCAGCAGGAACGTACACCTGTTGAACACTCTGCTCACTTCCCCTTAACGATTGGCAAGAGGCAGACTCTCCAGGAAATAGAGCTTGGGGACAACCATTCCCTGTTCCAACCCAAGGCTGTCACACTGGCAGTTTGGGCACATTCCAAAGGTGTGATCGTGAAGGGATGATAGAAACGTGCCCTGGTTCTACGGCAGAAAAAGTACCCCTGTTCCGAACCATCTGCTACCTTGGAAATGACAGCAGCAAGATTTAAGCGGCCAGATTGCTTGTGTAACCTGTGTCCTCATGTAGCAGAAACGACAATGTTATGCAAATCAGACAAGTGGCACCTCAGAAGGCATATGACACCTCCACATCATTTCCCCAAATCAGTGGATTTTACGCCATTGTGTGAAAGTACGTGCACTCTGTCTCCCCGGAGTGCCTCAGCGGACAGAGTCCATTCCACCCTGGGTCTACCAAGTCGGGAGATTCTCCACATTTGTTGTACCCCCCACAACTTCCTCTACAGGGACTCTCCAAATATCCAATCTATGCTTTTCCCAGCATCCCTGGTGCCTCTGACGCCGAGAACCCAAAAGCCAGATTTTCGCTGTGTTAGAATTTTCAGACTCCAGGTACTTAGAAGAGGTGGGCAACGTTGACCACACTGACAAGCGTGAATAATGCCATGTGTTGGTGGGCCTAAATCAAAATGTTAAGTTCTTTCTAGAATGGGTGGTAGGCAAATACATAAATTCTCCTACCATTGCTCTCCACTGACGATGCCATCATATACCCAGATACCCAAACTAGAAAGAAAAAAGTCAGCCATCGCTACTCCCTCTCTTTAGCCCCCATTCTATCATCTTTCATTATTTTTGTACCTAGATATTTATCAAGCCCATCCCCAGCTCTTCAGCTTTTCAATGGTTCTCCATCTCCAGTCTTCCCTCTTTCAATCCGTCTTCGCTACTGATGTTGGTGTGGTCCACCCAAAATTCAGAGCCATCATGTCCTTCTCTGCTTTAAATTCTCCCGTGGCTCCCTCTCACCCACAGCAATGTTTTCATACTCTTCCAACAAGCTGTGAAGGGCATCACAAGTCATTTGTGACCACACGCAACCAAAGTACCAATGTTCGTGAGTGGTTTCCCTTTTTGGTGTATAAATTTGAAGAGGCAGGAGTGGGACGAAACAGGCACTGTTAGTGTGACTGCTTACAGCCTCCCCCGCCCCCTTCCAAATTGTCTTAGGTCTGCTGTAACAAAATACCACAGCCTGGGTGGTTTAAACAGCAGAAAGTAACTTTTTCATAGTTGCAGAGGCTGGAAGTCTGAGATCAAGGTGTCACTAGGGTGGGTTTCTTCTGAGGCCTCTTTCCTTGGCTTGGAGATGACTGTCATCTCCTTGTATCTTCACACTGTCTTTTCTCTGTACATGTCTGTGCCCAAAACGCTTCTTCTTATAAGAACACCAGTCATATTAAATTAGTGCCCACCCTGATGACCTCATTTAACTTAATTATCTTTATAAAAGCCCTATCTCCAAATACGGTCACATTCTGAAGTACTGGGGGTCAGGACTTCAACATAAACACTTATTTGGTATGGGGACACAATTCACCCCATTAAAAGTTTGTACCTGTTCAGTACAGATGTAACTTTTCTCAAATATTTTTGGTCCACAGTTGTTGGAATTCATGGATGTAGAACCCATTTATTTGATCACATGATTTTGCCTCCCTAACAGCGATTCGTAGCAATGTATTTATCAAGGTGTATCTCCTCCAGGACTTCCTCCTCGTGGGTCAGACTGGGAAGCTTCCTTCTATCACATAGTACTTACCCCACTGTATTACTAATATCTGTTTATGGGTTGACCTGCTTTGATGTGTGAGCTCCATGAGCCCAGGGGCTATATCCTATCAATTCATTTTAGTATCCCTAACACAGAACCTGGTACATGGAAACTGCTGGAGTCTGGCTAATTGCTCAAACTTCCTTCCTATGGGATTTTAACTAGTTGGTACCAGACATTAAGGCCACATGGAAATTTGAGTATTATCTTTATCCCGGGCTGGGCGGGGGCTATCGACTTCAAAATGCAAGCTATCCGATTAACCGCACTGACGAGTGTGGCTTGGGCTTACAGCCAAACTTAGGTTTCCTACCACCTGCACATGCAAACCTTAAAGCGTCAGGCTGAAGGAGGGACTGAGGAAAACAAGTTTTGTTACCATAATTATTCGTAGAAAGAGCTGATGCCAATAAACGATGAAACCAGCTGATATTTGACTTTTTCTAGAAAGACCATGAGTTGTTTTTCTTATGACAAAACCCATAATGATTACAAAATGTACTGCAAACAACAGGCTTCAGCAAAAATAAAGTGCAGTCGTTTCCTGAGCCTCTCGGACAAAATTGCACGGGGGAGTCAGGGAAACGCTTTGGCGGTCCGTATTATCTACCAAATGTATTTCTAGCAAATACAAACCAATTCCGTGGCTAGTGGAGGTCACTCTGTCAGCTGTCTGGGTTCACTCCACCTAAAAACAAAGCTAAGAAAACCGTAGAGAGGTGGAGTGCTAGAGTGAGGATGTCACCTTCTGCCTAAGGGCTGATATGTGACATCAGAAACTCATATAAAGAGGAGGCCAAGATGATATCACTGAGTGAGTCCATCAGATAAATTTTAAAATATCTATTAAAAATGTTTTAAGTTATGCCCTTTTGAAATCTATAAGGAGACTTCTCTGAGAAAAAGAAATACAAAAGACTCTTACATGTAAGAAAAGATGCTAGCTTTCTCACAAAAAAGAAACTACTCAAAACCGCAATGAGATGCCATTTTCACCATATCAGAATGTCAAAAATTATAAAGTTTGATCATATCCCATCTGAGGGGACAAAGCTCTTTCATACATTATTGGTAGAAGAATAAATTGATATAATCTCTAATCTCTATGATGAGAAATTTTTCAACATCTATCAAAAGTACAAAAGCCTATAACTTTTTTTTAATTTCAGCATAATACGGGGGTACAATTGTTTAGGTTACATATGCTGCCTTTGCCCCACCCGAGTCAGAGCTTCAAGCATGTCCATCCCCCAGATGGTGCACACCACACCCATTAGGTGTGTATATACCCATCCCTCCACCCTCCTCCCATCTTCCTGACACCCAATGAATGTTACTACTGTATATAACTTCTGACCCAGGAAATTTGCTTCTAGAAATTTATTCTATAGATATAATTGCATAGGAACAAAATGATTGTATTAGTTGAGGTTCTCCTGAGAAACAAATTCAACACAATACATATAGATTTATAGGAGGAGATTTATTATGGGAATTGGCTAACGTGATTATGGAGGCTGAGAAGTCCCCCAGTGTACTGTCTGCAAGCTGGAGAACCAGGAAAGCCAGTGACATCATTCAGTCCAAGCCCAAAGGCCTGAGAACTAGTGTGGCCACTGGTGTAAGTCCCAGAGTCTGAAGGCCTGAGAGCTAGGAACTCCAATGTCCAAGGGCAGGAGAAGATGAATGTCCCAGCTCAAGAAGGTAGAGAATCCACCCTTCCTTCACCTTTTTGTTCCATCTGGGCCTCAGCAAATGGTATGATGCCCACCCACATTGGCAAGGGAAACCTTCTTTACTCAGTCTACCGATTCTGGAAACACACTCACAGCTATACCCAGAGATGTTTGATCAGCTATCTGGGCATCCCTTAGCCCAATTAAGTCGATACATAAAATTAACTAATGCAATGCTATATGCACATGGTTATTCATGGCAGCATTGTTACTATAAAGGCAAAAAAATGAAAAGAACATAAATGTACACCAAAGGAATATACTTAAGTAATTTACAAATTACCCATGCAGTGGACTATTACATAGCAGTGGAAAGAATTAAGCTTAATTTTATGTATGATATGGATGCTTTTCAGCACATATTATAGTGGTGGGGAAAAAAGGAAATTTCAGAAGAAAATGTACAGTACGATAACACTTATGTAAAAATGCACGAATGTATTTATGTAAATGCAGAGTAAAAGGTATGCTTACCAGAGGTGCAACAGTATTTCTTGAAGGCAAGTTATTCAAATGAATATGATTATTACATGGGTGCTCCCGCTGGGTATTGATGTTAGAAAATTGCCCTTGGCAAATATTCCTATAATCACAGGCATTTTTAGAGCTAGCAGAGTTCTTAGAAAATATCAAGCCCAGCCCCCTTACTCTGTGGATGAATAAACTGAGGCCCAAGGTGGTTAGTACCAGAGCCTCGATAGGGATCCAGGTCTTCCCCAACAGGAAAAGAATACAAACCAAAAAGACTCCAGTCTTTATTCAAAACTTACCTTTATTACAATTGCTACATTCTCATAGAAGCCTTCCCATCTGCTCCAACCCCACCCCAGCCCTAAGGAAACATTTTCCTGTGCTAGAGAGAAGTGAGAGAAGGAAGTTCATTTCACAAAGGTGAAGGCTGCTTGAGAAATCAAGTGTGGTCTTTCTAATACTGGAAGGTGATGCACCATCAGTTTAATTCCTATTCATTTGTGGTGCTTATTAGAGTGTCTGAAAATATAAGCTGAGTAATTGGAGCATTAGAATTGATTAATTAAAGTAGGCTTTTGGTGTAAATACACCTGGAGAAATTTTTCAAGGTGGGATTGGATTCTCTGCTAAAGGTTTGGAGAAATTCAAACCTCTAAGCATGGGAATAGGGATGGTATGGTGGTTTTAAAATATGACTGCAAATTCATTGATGTTCCTACCATCAAAAGGTGGGGTCTGTGTCCCTTCCCTTTAAATCTGGGTGGGTTTGTGACTGCCTCAACTCATAAAGTATGGCAGAAGGGATGCTATGTGATTTCTAAGGCTAAGTCATAAAAAGCCATACAGCTTCTGCCTGGCAGCTTCCATTGACTCTTGGAGCCATGAGCCAACATAAAAGACGTCTAATCATCCTGAGGCCGCCATGTTGAAAGGAAGCCGAAGTCACTGGGAGAGACTGCATGGAGGTACTCCAGTTGACAGTCCCAGCCAAACTCAGCCTTCACATTACCCCAGCCCAAATGGCAGACCTATGAATGAAGAAGCTTCCTGATGATTCCAGGTCCCAGCCACTAGAGTCATCACCAACTCTTCCAATCTTCCCAGTGTAGGCCCCAGACAAGGTAGCCCCAGTATTGCCTGTCCAAAGTCTCAACCCACAAAATCTGTGAATGTGATAAAATCGTTCTTGTCTTAAGCCACTAAGTTTGGGGTGCTTTGTTATAGGTATAAGTACAGTGATAAGTAGCCAGAGCAGGTAAATCCTGTAACAGTTATGACTGCCGAATTCCCAAGGCTCTAAGAACTGCTCCAGAAATTAGTTTTGACCCCCATCCTAAGATGATTTCTCATCTCTTCAACTGATCTTCATTCTACTCTGCTTGTACCTTTACTCCAGCTCCTCTGACTCAACATTGTTCCTACTGACCTGTGTGCCTCCCTCGCTAGGCGAGGAGATCCTCAGCTGCAGAGCTGTCTTCAGTACAGTCCCATCATCCAGTGAAGAACCTGAGGCACCTACGAAGCTCAACACATGTTTGTTGGATGGATATTTGCCTCCACACGGCAAGGAATCCCTCCCTTCTCTTGGGCCTGGAAGACTGGCATACTCATAGTCAGAGGTGAAGGTAATTATAGAGATCATCTAACTCATCCTTTTCACTTTACCAGGCCTGGAGGGAAGGTGTGACAAGCCCAATGACACATAGCTGGTTAATGAACTAGGACCAGCGCCACCCACCTTCCCTCTGCACCCTGCCATTGAGGTACGGTGAGTCAACAAGGGAGGCAGGGAAGCAGGGCGGTTAGGACTGTGAGCTCTGGAGGCAAATACACCTGATACAACATCCTGTCTGGCCACCCTTGTTGGTACATAGTAGTGGCTTCTCCAGAAGGAATGAAAGAGATTTGGCATGTCACACTCCCCCCTGCCTCACTCTCAAAGGATAAACAGGCTGTTTTAGGTGTCCAAGGTCTGAGTCCCTCCTGTCTGGGTCTAAATCCCTATTGTAGGGGGAAAGGAATAGGAGAAGCTTTGTTTGTATTGGATGGCCTAAAAAACGTCAGGGTTTGGAAATATGGTATGACAACTAGGTAGAAAGGGAAAGGAGAAATGGAACCTGAATCCAGGGATTGGCCCTAGAGAGGCTGTTAGACTAGGGCAGTTCTCAACTGGGTGATGTTGCCCCAGGGGACATTTGGCGATATCTCATGACACTTCTTGGTCACAACTGGGAATTGCTATTGGCATCTGGTAGGTAAAGACCAGGGATGCTGCCAAACATCCTATGATGCACAGGGCATTCTCCCCACAGCAATGCACTATCCAGCCCAAAACATCAGGACTGCCAAGGTTGAGAAACCTTGGACTAGGGAAGCACACTGTGGGGCACCCTGCGAGTTCCCAGGAGCAGTAGCAGGCTAAAGAACCCAGCCCAACAACCAAGGCCCAGGGATGGCTCCTAGGGAAGCCTGTCCAACCTCGTGATGGGTCTTCATTCTACCTGCCTCCAAGCCCTTATCTACTAATTGGCTGGTTCTCAAATGAGGAGACCCTGGGGCACCAGCAAGCTGCCAAATACAGAAATGGGGGGAGCAGGAACAGGGTCAGACCAGGACACGTCAGTGAGTCCTCAACTGGGAACACTGACCTCTTTATTACAACAGAAAACAGAGGGGGTTAAGCAGAGTTCTCCCAGTGAGATTTGTGGCGAGAGGGGTGGCAGAAGACAGCAGTATCGTATGGGACTAAGCCCCTGTATCCACCGCCCTCGAAAAGCATTAAAGTGAAAGTGACTCCGACCACCCGCTAATGATTGTGATTATTTGGCTGCCTGTGAGACGGTTTAAGAAATGATTTGTGAATTTAAATTTTAATTAAGGCAGAAGCCCTTGGGGGACTCTGGAGTTCAAGCATTAAAAAGGAAAATCTACTGCTGGGGAAGGGAGGGCTGGGAGGGCACCACGGGCTGGAGGACGTGCCTGTCAGCCACGCCCACTGACCAGGCAGCTGGTAAGGAAGCCCAGGTTTGAGGCCACTGATGGGCACTGGGGTCAGGGGTCAGGGCTGGACAACTCAACGGAACTGTTCACTTTGGTGTTCTAGAAAGTTCTTTAGATAAAATAATAAAAATAAGGAAAGCATCCAAGTTTTCTACCACTTCTTGGGTTCCAAGTCTTAAAATGTGCTACTCCTCCCACTTCACTAAGACTGGGCCCAGCATCAGAATTCATTCCCAGGGTCTTGTCCCCTCCCCATCACTGATGTGACCTTGAACTCTCTGTGAATCGTTCCCAGTCTTGGCTTCTCTGTGTGGGACTAATAATGTCACCCCTGGTTACCTCAGGGCCATCGGGAGGCCTCCATCCTAAGGGAGATGAAAGCAGGTCTGGCAGGTCGCCCCACTAACCTGACTCTCCCTGAGATCTGGCAAAAGCGCCCATTCACCTTTCAAGGTTGCTATGGCAAAGAAAACACATCCGACCCGAGACAATGGTATAGACCTGGCCAAAATTTTTTTTAAATAGCCACATTCTCATGCAGCTCAAACTCCACTGGATCCTGGAGATATGGGTTCAAGTACTAAGTCCACCACAGACAGGTCTTTTTAAATTTTTTTTGTGGTAAAAAACACACAATGTTAAATTTACCATCCTCACCATTTTCAAGTGTACAGTTCAGCAGTATTTGGTATGTTCACACTGTTGTGCAACAGATCTCTAGAACTTTTTCATCTTGCAAAACAGAAACTCTATACCTATTAAACATTAATTCCTCCCCCAACCCTTGGCAACCCTGTTTCTATTTTCTGTGTCTATGATTTTGACTACTTTAGATATCTCAAATAAGTGGAGTCAGACAGTATTTGTCCTTTTGTGATTGGCTTATTTCACTTAGCATAATGTCCTTGAACTTCATCCATGTTGCAGCAGGTGATAGGATTTTCTTCCTTTTTAAGGCTGGATAATATTCCATTTTATGGATATATCACATTTTATTTACCCATTCATCCATCGATGGAGATTTAGGTTGTCTTCGTGACTTGGCTATCATGAATGGCACTGTGCTGTACATTAGAGTGCTAATATTTCTTTGAGATCCAGCTTTGAATTTTCTTGTATATGTGCCCAGAAGTGGGATTGCTGGATCATATGGTAATTCTGTTCTTAATTTTTTGAGGAAATTCCATACTGTTTTCCATAATGGCTGCACCATTTTACATTGCCATCAACAATGCACAAGGGTTCCGATTCTCCACCTCCTCACCAACACATGTTATTTTCTGTTCTTTTGATAGTGGCCATCCAAATGGGTATGAGGTCACCACAGACAATTTTGGGAAATTCAAATATCCCTCTCTGGGTCAGGACAAGGGAAACCAGCTAAATTGGTTTAGAAGATCTTTCATATTGTTCCCAGCTCTAAAAAAATACAGCAAATCAGTTTCAGTGTCCCCACACCAAATGAGATCATGGATGTGAAAAAAGATTCTTTGCCAGTTGGGAAGGGCTCTACAACTGACGAAGAACAGATCATGGAAAGGCCAAGGGAGTGGACTTGGTGGTCCACTGCCCTAGATTTGGTGCTCGCATCTGCCAGCTATGTGTGACATTGTCAGTTGCTTTACCTGTAAGATGCAGGTGATAATTATCACCCACCTCCACGGGGTTGATGAGAAGAACAGAACAAATCTCATGAGAAAACAAATCTGAAGCAATTGGAAGGGTGTTTGTTCCTTGTTAAGAGAGAAAGCCGGGACTATTTGTTCCATTAACAAGTGAGGCACACAGGGGCTCCCCAGCAAGGGCCAGCTACTCACTGTCTAACGGAGACACATAATCACAGAAAAGACACAGATTTTGGTGTCAGACAAACCTGGGTGTGTTTGAATCTCAACACAGCACCTTAGTAACTGTGAGACTTTAACACATTCTTTAGTCTCTATGAGTTTCATTCAGTTTACTCAGCTGGAACATAAAGATTTTTTTAAATTACTTTTTGGGATGGTCGGATGGCATATGATGTACCTACCTGCCATGTAATAGGTGTTCAATAAATGATAACTGTTATTTCTTTGTTGCTGTCCTTTTCTAAGAAACACGGCCTATCTGAAGGTGATAACGTAGCCCAAGGGCCGCCCGAAGTAGGAGGAAGAAGAAGAGGTGGGAGAGAAAGGGAAGAAGGATGAGTTTTGTATTCACAAATACTCCTTTCCCAGAAACAAGCCATTTGTCAAAGTATTGGAGTCTCGTTTACTGTCAAAACACAAGGGCTAATTACATTTGAAGAACAATGGTCTACAAGAGCAAAAAAGACAGGGCCTGTTCAATTAATGGGGACAGAAGGGGGGTCTCTAGCTAACAATATTTTGGACATCAGATTGGAATGGTTTAATTAGCCAATGCTAGGGACTCTGGGTTGTCTGTTGTTCTGGCAGCCATTAGTCATCTGTAGCTTTTAAGCATATCATTTCAATTCTACCATTCAACAAATACTTTTTGAGTGTCTGCTACATGTCGAGCTCTTGTGCTCAACATTAAAGATACAGCACAGTAGGTGGAAGACAGACAGCTTGGCCCTCTGCATTAGTCAAGGTTCCTAGAAAAGCAAAATAAATTGGATATACAGAGAAAGAGATTTATTATAAGGAAATGGCATGCCTGATTATGAAGGCTGAGAAGTCCCACGATCTGCTGTCTACAAGCTGGAGAACCAGAAAAGTCGGTGATGTAGTTCCAGGCAAAGCCCGAAGGCCGAAGAACCAAGGAAGCCAATGTCACACATCCCCGTCTGAGTCTGAAGGCTCAAGAACCTGGAGCTCTAATGTCTAAGGACAGTAGAATAAGGATGTCTCGGCTCAAGCAGAGAAAGCACATTCACCCTTCCTCTGCCTTTTAGTTCTATTCAGGCCCTCCACGGATTGGATGACACTGACCCACACTGGTGAGTGTAGTCATCTTTACTCAACCCACTGATTCAAATACTATCCTCTTTCAGAAACATCCTCACAGACACACTCAGAAATAATGTTTTACCAGCTATCTGGGCACCATTTAGCCCAGTCAAGTTGACACATAAAATTAATCATCACATCCTCTAATAGGCATCTCAAAACTTATTATGTCTACAAAGAGCTCTCATTTTATGCAACACATGCTCCTCCTCCAGCTTCCACATTTCAGTAAAAGGCATCTGCATCTGCCTAGTTGCTCATTCCAAAACCATCCTTGATTTCAAAGCCATCCTTGAACTCTCTGTTAGAACTTACTTCCAATACATCCACAAGTCCTGTTGGTTTTATCACCAAAGTAGATCTTGGCTCTATCCACTCTCCTGCAGGCTCATGGCCATTACCCTAGTTCAAGGCAGCTGGTCTCGTCTGGGTTATTGCAAAGCCTCTCTTAGGAAAAAAAAAAAAAAGTGGCTTTTCTGTGTCTATGCCTGCTTCCCTTTGCAAGAGACACAACATCCACGGTGATCTTTGGAAATAGCAAATTGCATCATGCTCTTCCTCTGCTTAAAACCCTTCTCTGTCTTCCCATTGTTCTTAGGTTAGAGCCCAGAGTCACTAAAAAGGCCTACATGTTTCCACATGCTCTGTCCCCACCCACCCCTCTAACCTCATCTCTGACTACATTCCTGATTGTTGGCTAAGATCGAGGTCCATTTAGCACTTTCTCACCTCCAAGTCTTGGCCCTTGCTGCTCTCTTTGCACTTGTATTTTCCCCCATCTACTGATAAGCCTAGCTCTTTCTTATCTTTCAGGCCTCGATTGAAATATTGATATTACTTCCTCAAAGAGTTTGTCTTGACCTCACTAACCAAGTGATAACTCTCAGTTACTCCCCGGTCCAGCACCTTATTTTTTTCTTTCACAACACTCGCTGCATCAATAACCATCCAGCTGATGTGTTGGTTTGGTGGATGCCACGTCCACACACCCATCGATGGGCATCATGACGGCAGGCTCTTTGTCAGTCTTGTTCACAGCTGCATTCCTGGTGCCTGCGCGGTGCCCGGCACATGGCAAACCGTCAACAAATATTAATCAACTGAATGAATGAAGGTGATCATGGGCAGGGCAGCACAAGAGCTCAGGAAATAATGTGACTAATTCTCCATGGAGGGTAAAGCTTTCCACAAAGATGAGCTGTGGGCCAGGCTCTCAGCACGGAACGGCAGTTCTCTAGATAACAAGAGTAGCACAGCAGGATTGGGGTGGGAGCAGAGGATTGACAGACTGGGGGATAAAATGTATTATAGCCACAAAGAATGACTGGACGTGCCACGGAGGCACAGAGACACCGCAAGAGAGTGTGGAACTTCCAGCTGATTCCAGCCTAGTTACAGCCTCATTAATAGGGTGCTGGAGGAAAGACTACCAGGATAATCCCAAATCACAATGAAAACAAAACGAGAGTCAACTATTCAATATTTGGGAGTCAGTAATTCCTAGTTAAATCATAAGGGAGTCCTGGAAACACTCAGTGGGGTGTAATGAGTGATATTTTCTGGACCTATGGTGTTGGCAGGAGAGAAGCCCATTGCCAAGACCTCACAGGAGGCTAGGATCTCACCTCCTCCCTCTGCAAACAAAGAGTCTGCTACAGGTTTCCTCCTCCCACCCCTGTGGGACCTGCAATCAGTCCTTACTTGGCTCTTACCTACCTAGCAAATCACAGTAGAGAGCAGAGCGTGTCCTGAGCCCTTCCTCCATGTTAACCCAGTTAATCTGCAAACTGGCTGGTCTTAGGTAACTCAATACTGAGCCCGGGGCTGGGTACAGGCAGAGAATAGCAGTCAATGAATGTGTAAGGTGACAGGAAGAAGAATGGCATTTTGTCCTATGTCTGTGGAAGGACTAGATCTGACGAGAGGATGGTGCTTTGGCCACGGTGCAGGGCATGGATTAAAGGAAAAGAGTTCATGGGCAGGAGACCTGAGAAATGAAGTATGGGAAGAAAGGTTGGATTTTTGAGGCATATTTGGGAAATGTTGATGACAATTTGGTTGATCATTGGATGTGACAAATAGAGATGAGGGAGGGATCTGGAGTGACACCCAGATATTAAGCTTATGTCACTGGATGAATTTGGTCATTAATCAACATAGGTGACATCACTGAAAGAATAAGTGGATTCAGGAAACTTCAAAGACTTTCTTAGTTTTCACGTTTCTCCTTGGGCTTCCGTCACTGCAAGTGTTTCTACACCTTCCGGTGGTGAATTGCATTATTTGCTCACAGTGGTTTGTACTTTGCCCATCTTGTCATGCTTCCTAGTAGAGGGAGTATGATCTCTGCCCTGTTGTTGGGCTTGGCAGCTAGGGGACCTGTTTTAACCAATGGAATGGGGCAGATGTGACGACCGCCATATCCAAGCAGGAATGGTAAATGCATTCCTATGGTTTGGTTCTGCCCTCTTGTACCCCTGTCACTTGTCATGAGTGCAGCATGCTCCTGAGAGTGGCTGTTCCTTGCCAACACAAGTGGAGCAAGCCCAGCCCAGGAGAGCCATGAGTGACCCTCAGCTCTGATATAAGCCAGAAATTTGCACCTCTTGGATTTGGGGTTGTTTGTTGCTGCAGCAAAAGCGGACTATGATACCTCCAGAGTTTCAGTACCCCGTAACAAATGACTTACCCTTCTGGTTCCTAATTCCTTCCTTGGTGACGTTGAACGAAATGACCCCCAACCTCCTTCCTGGTTCAAACTCATTTGTTCTAAATACCATATGTACTCAATACTGAATTGAAACTAATCAGTCAATACTTATGTGCACATATGGAAGTAAAACTCAAGGGAAATCAAGTAGGTTGGAAGGAGGGAGGAGGGTATGGGTAAATTCACACCTAATGGGTACAATGCACACTAACTGGGTGAAGGGCACACATAACTTTGACTCAAACTGTACAAAAGCAAAGTATGTAACCAAAACGTTTGTAACCCTTAAAATTCTGAAATTAAGAAAAAATTGTTTGTTCTCTTAAAGACTGTGTCACTGCTCTATAATACAGCATTCTTTTTTATTTCAGCATATTATGGGGGTACAGATGTTTAGGTTACATATGTTGCCCTTGCCTCCCCCCTCCTCCCCAAGTCCGAGTTTCAAGCGTGTCCATCCCTTGGATGGTGCGCATTGCACTCTGCGTATGCAAATACCCGTCCCCTCCTCCCCCCTCCCCCCTGCCCGACATCCAATAGATGTTATTCTTATATGTACACTTGTGTGTTGATCAGTTAATACCAATTTGATGGTGAGTACATGTGGTGCTTGTTTTTCCATTCTTGGGATACTGCACTTAGTAGAATGCGTGGATATAGCATTGTTTTGAGGTTCAAGCATTTTTCTTTCTTTCCAAAGATAGAGGTTAATAAGGCAACTTTAACTTACCAGATTCCAGCCTGGCAGTTAATGGCACCAAACTGGGACAAGACCAGAGTACAAAGACCTGGGATGGTTTAAGCTGCTGCAGCAGAACTCTATTCTGAAGACCCTGAGATTAAAAAAAAAAAAAAAAAATCTATAAAGCACAAACCTGCCGCATTCAGCTGATTCGGTTATTTATACAAGCATTTCCCGATTCAAATTGCATGCGCAAATCAAATTTCCCTGGTTTATGCCTTCTTCAGCAATTACTTAAAGGCAGTTTACCTCTCTCTGGAGGAACATAGCAGAAAGGCCTATAGACAAAATCTCGTTGACTCAGGGAGAGATAAAGGAACTCCAGGCCTGGCACTGCAGAAGTCACTTTGCCCGCGGAAGTAAACACTGATAAGCCTCCTGGTTGGTTTTCAGCTCCGCCTTCTCTAAGGAGGTGAGTGAGGTAGGTGGAAATTGAAGGAGAGAAGTACGACTTGAGAGGCAGGGAGGAAGAAACCGCCTTCTCCTCATGAAGTTTCTTTTGTGGGGGTGATATGGTTTGGATGTCGTTTGTCCCCCTCAAAGCTCATGTTGAAATTTCATCTCCGATGAAATTTCATCGGGTGGGTTCTCACTCTCCTGGGAATGGATCAGTTCACAGGAGAGTGCGTTGCTGGAAAGAGTCTGGCTTCCTTGGTTTCTCTTGCTTTCTCTTTCACGACATGATCTCTGTAGATGCCCACTTTCCTTCTGCTTTTTGCCATGAGTTGAAGCAGCCTAAGACCCTCACCAGTTGCAAATGCCCTATCTTGGACTTTTTGGCCTCCAGAATGGTGAGCCAAGTAACCCTTTTTTCTTTATAAATCACCCAGTCTCGGATGTTCTGTTACAGCAACACAAAACAGACTAAGACGGGGGTAACAAGTCGACAGCTGAAAGCTGCTCCCACTCCAACAGGATTGAGCAAAGTCAGAGGAGCACAAGGAAACCATGATCATTTCGCACCAGTTTCTGGGTCCTTGAAGATTTACCTTGAATAAGGTGAGCCTACCACAAAAGCATGCACTAGGCAAGACCTATCCTCACTGTACCATCCACTTGCCCTTAATTCACTTCTCTCCATTTGGGATCATTCCGTTATCTGTCACCAGAAAAAGAGCATCATTTACTCACTTGTTTTTCTCATTAATTAATTTCATTTAGTCATTAATTCTCTTTCACATTTCCTTCTTCTAGTTGTTCAACTTGATGGCCCTTAACTTGATTTGTCTGCCTGAAATCCACAGGTTTTTCTTTTAGTAACAGCACCCTGGCTTTACTTGGGGGTACAGTTCTTCACCATTTCCGCTACCTATGGTAGGGGTTAAGGTGTCCCACACTCCATTTCCTCCACTCTAGAGTCCGACACACGACACAAACCTGACCCATCAGAACACGGCATTGTCCTGGCTGCAGTGATCGGTTTGCGGTTGAATAGACACATGTCCCAAGCCTAACCAAGTGAACCCTCCGTGGGACTTGTGCTGGAATTATCAGGAAAAAAGAAAAAAAACTTCCAATAACTTGCTGTGAGCAAATGAATCAAGTCAGGAAGCATTATTAACATAGATAAAATATCTCTAGTTACTAAAAAATATAGTGGAAAGAAGAGATAGAGTAGTGATGCTAGTTCTGAATCTACCGGTTACTAGCTTGGAAGACCTTGGGCAGGTCATCTCCATGAATATGTCTCAACTGAAAAAGGAAGATGGTAATGGCCACTCTTTGTGGCTGAGTCTGTGACTATACCCCACCCTCTGTCCCATCCGTGTGGCTGGAAGTAAAGAACTTTAAGATGATGGAGTTGCACAATGGAAACATCCCAGATCCCTGAGTCACCGTTCAAGCAGAAAAGCCTCTGAAACCACCTCCAACTCTGATGTAGAAGAGACCTATGTCTTTGTTGTGTTAAACTAGCAACGTGAGGGTGTGGTTTACTGCAGCTTAGGAAGCCTAATTAATATAATAAACATGGGTCCAATTACACACAGATACCTGAAAGGCTACGGCATGAAGCTATTTTGCCATGACATGGCTTTAAATGGTGTGTCCTGAGGTGGGCGTATAGTGACAGAGGAAGTGGATGCTATTTCTACTGCCCAGCATCTATCTCAGTGGTTTGTGAGAACAAGGATATTTGAAACTGGGACTGTTCCTATAGTCCACTATAGGTATGTGATGATTATGAGATAATCTCAGTGTGACATCAGGGAAAGATAAGGACCAAGAATCCAACCATAGAAGGGAGTAAATGTGGACAAAACACCCAAGATAATGGCAAACTGGAAAGAGGGCAGGCAGAGATGAGTCAAATTTAAAAATCTATAAAAACCTAGAAAGGAAAGATAAATGTAATAACTGTAATGGCAGTATCTGCTGCGGTAGAGGAAATAAAGGCATTAGTGATTGAAATCATGAGCTTTAGAATTAGTTTAATGCTACAAGGATTAAAGGCAAAGATTTAATGCAGTAGGGTTTGAATTCCATTTCTGCTACCGACTAGCTGCGTAATCTTGAGCAAGTCACCTTATCTCTCAACTCGAATTTTCTCATTGGAAATACGAGGATGACAAGAGTCCCTCCCCTACCTCATGGAGTGTTGAAAGGATGAAATTAAATGATCCATGTAAAGTGTTTAGTATACAGGAAGAGCTCGACAAATTATCATAATGGTATTATTGGCATTGTAAAAGGAAAGTATGGACAAAGAGGGATATCTGGAAGAGACAGAGGGATTAAAAGGAGAAAGATGATGGTATGGTAGGGAGGGTAGGAGGCAAAGGCCACTAGCAATGAACAAAAGGGCACGAAGAAAGAAAGAATCAGGTAGGAGATGGTGTTTATGCAAGAGCAGAGGCAGCCAGCCCTCAGTGCAGAGACAAGACCGTCTGGGATTCACAGAGGAGAGAAAGGGAGCATTACAACCTAGAGAGGATGTAACAGGAAAAAACCCAAGAAACCGAAAACAGTCTTCACAACAGCAGTGTGTGAACTCCAGAAAGAGAAGGGGGAATCCAGAAGGTACAAAGAACAGAGACAGAGATGAGACGGAATAACCAAACGCGGAAGTCAAAGGCGGAGAGCTAGGAGTTCAAAGGAAACCTTGGAAGATTAAATAAAAACACAGATATGTAAGAAAAGCATAGCTTAAAGTAGACGCAGTGATAGGAATAGCCTGAAAACACAGAACAGGAGAATTTCTAATGATTGCACAGGTCCCTGAATTCAAAACAGCTCTGGAAATCACAATTTTTAACGATAAGTTTGGCACAAATTCGTTTGGCAACAAAACTTGACCCGAGCTGACATAAGGCTTATTTATACCCTTTATTTACCCTACATCCCACTGAGCGTGAACATTCATATGTTTCACTGCGTCAAGTGCTGCTGCAGACCCCACTGGGGTGGGATGTTGCGGAATGTATACTTTGCGCATCACATCACCTTCCTGATTCCCGTGACATTCTGAATTCTAAAACATGCGGCCCCAAAGGTTTCAGATCAGGGATTGTGGGGTTGTGTTAAAAGACACAAGACTGGATATGAGGAGAGACACTTGTATTACATCTAATAACGAAGCTAACAAAAACTACCATTTCTCAAGTGCTTTCAGCCTACCAAGTGCTGTGTACTCAATATTTCATTTAATCCTCACAATTTATCAGGTTTCATTTTATCTTTGTTCTGTAGACATGGTAAGAGAGGCTTAGAGAATTAAAGCAATTTGCCCCAGTTTACACAAAGCTGGCAAGAAGCAGAATTTAGGATTTGAACCCAGCTGTGTGACTTCAGAGCTTGAACATTTAACTACTAGGCCGTTCTGCATCCTCATTAGCTGCAGGAAAAGAACAGACATAAGTGTTTCTCCGGCCCTGCCTGCGTGAGCCATTCCCAGATGTGATCTTGCATAATCTTCATAATATTTGATGAAGTCGTATGATTGTTGCCCATCTAAGGAGTTGAACAACTTGCCCAAAGTCTCACGGTTAGCTGGGCAGACATCAAATCCATTGTTTTCTCCGCCAGTTGTGACAATATCAAAAAAGAGCTTATGAGAGACTTGCTCAAAGGAAGAGACTGAAGAAAGCTGAGGAAAGTTCATTGTCTTTAGAATAAAGATTCAGGATGATAGTCACGGTGCAGGGGATGGTTTGGGGTGGAGAATACTTTGTTCCCCTATAATGTCCATCAGCAACTCCCCCATCCCTCGATACGGACAACTGTTATTTTCCCATTCTTAGGTAAAGAACTGTTAGAGTTGGAGAATTGGGGTGCAGGGGCTTGAAGATTGGGTGCAGGGGCTTGAAGATTGGGTGCAGGTGTCAAAGTAAATGAGGTCAGATGCAGGGGCTTAAAGATCGGGTGCAGGTATTGAAGTCAGCAACCCTCAAGCAGAAGCTCACTAGAGGGGCTGATAACCTCAGACAAGAGCCGGCTTCAACCGGCTTCTCAGCTATCTCTGTCGCCTCACATCAACTTTGGCTAATTACAATATCATTTACATTGTGGTTTTAACATTTGTCTGCCCTTGAAATCACCATGACAGCTTTGAGATGACCATGTAAAGCATGAAAATGGGAGGGAACCCAATTCTAGGAATTACTACCCAAATTCTTAGTAAAAGCCAAGCCCTTAGCCTTGAACAGTCCTCCCCTGGATTAGCAAAGCTACAAAAAAACCTAAAACCACTTCCTCTCGGTGCAGCTGCTCTCTTTTGAACCTGCCGGCTCTCTCTCCTGAGCGTGTACTCTCGCTTTCAATAAAAAGCTGTCAATTGCTTGGCTTACGCGGTGCGTCCTGAAATTCTTTTCCTGATGATCACCAAGAACTTGGAAAAACCTCCACTTGAGGGGGAGGCTGGTAACAGAACTATAGAAATGTCCCCTTACCCCAAACCTCCCTTCTAGTTCAATTCCTAAGTCCATCCTTCATAGAAATTCTGAAATTAGGTAAGAGAAATACAAAGCTAACAAGTGTATCGAAATCAGGAAAAAAAAATTGCCCAGGAGGGTAAAATATGTAATCAAAGGCAGTGAGGGAATAGAACAGGTAATGGTAAAATAGTGAAAATACAATAAGACATTGATACACAAAGCCTGTGAAAATTCTACCCACTGTGATGATGGAAGAGAATCTGAGAACATTCTTTATGATTTTACAAAACTATGTGAGACTCAAATTAACAAAAGGTGACGTGGAATCCAAAGACCTAGGTCTGTGTCTTGCCTTCATCATGTCATAGCTTGATAACTCTTAACTTCTGTGAATTTGTTCAAATACTTTCTTTCTTGCAACCAAAAACTAAAAATCTCTCAGACTATATACTTGTGTGTGTGTTTGTGCAACATGCAAAAGGAAACACTGCCAACTTTTATACTGTTTCTAACTAGGCAATAGGTGGAACATTTTGAACATATTTCTGAGCGTGTTTACCTATCTGAATCCTTCAAAACTTACATTTGCTTCATGCTCTAAATATAGCAACATCCACTTCCCTCTCCACAGGTTTGCTAGGGCAAAATATTTTGTCTGTAAAGATATGCCAATTCCAATGTTTTGAATGGTTCCTTTGGTTTCAACAGTTTGGCAACAGGGTCTTTAGAGGGTTGGATGTGGGTATCTTTCAGAATAGGGTAGCTCAGGCTGTGATAACAAACATGCCAAATCTCACTCCTTTAAAGCAACAAAAGTTTATTTCTTGCTCAAGGTCCATCTCATAGTTTGGTAGGGGAGATGCAACTCGTCGACACATATGACCGAATGCCCCAGAAACCAAGCCTGTTGCAGGCAGGTGAGCAACTCAGAAGTGTAATCTGAGAAGGGAACTTGCTTCTAGTACCTGAAGGGTTAGAGAAGAGGGCAGGGTGAAGAAGGAAGGGGCAGGAAAGAGTAGAGTTGGAAAGTGTCTAAACAGCAACCTTACCAGTAAATAGCTTCTCTCAAGTTACAATGGAACAAGGATGAACTCGGGAATAAAGATTTGTTTTATGCATAATTGTTAACTCAAAACTCACAGGTGAAAGAAACATCACTTTCTATATTTTATATTAAGAGCTATAAATTGACATTACAGTTGACCCTTGAACAACATGGGTTTGAACTATGTGGGTCCACTTACATGTGGAATTTTTCCAGCAACGGTTACACTGAGTGTGCCTGCCTCTCCTGCCTCCCCATTCACCTCCTCCTGAGACAGCAAGACCAACCCTCCCTCTTCCTCCTCTTCCTCAGCCCACTCAACATGAAGATGATGAGGATGAACACCTTTATGATGATCCACTTCCACATAAGGAATAGTAAATGTATTTTCTCTTCCTTAGTATTTTCTTAACAATATTGTCTTTCCTCTAGCTTATTTATTGTAAGAATACGGTATATAATACATAAAACATACAAAATATGTATTAATTGACTTTTTTATGTTATCCGTAAGGCTTCCGGTCAACAGAAGGCTATTGGTAGTTAAGTTCTGGGGGAGTCAAAAGTTATACGGGGATTTTCGACTGTGTGAAGGGTTGGATCCCCTAACTCTTGCATTGCTCAAGGGTCAACTGTAGATAGTCAAAATCCCTCTGGCTCTGAGCTCCCATCCCTGTGAACCAGGAGGAAGTTTGACCTCAGTTACTCTGGCTGATGCAGAGGAACTGGAGTTTCATGTCAAAGCTGGCATTAGAGAGTGTCTTCCCAAACATTGGTCCACTTGGCTACCATTAGTGTACCCTCTGTCTACACGGCGCCTTCAATTCCAGTGGTTCTGCCACGTGCAGGCCACGCTTGGGGCCTGGGGATCCTGGGCAGGCTTTGGGTAGCCAGTCTCCCTGGGAGCGGCATTCCCTAAGGTCTTCCCACTTTCCAGAAACATTCTCAGAAAGCAGGGCTCAGTCCCTGCCACTCTCTGAGCATACAGACTCCTCTTGTTCCCCATCTCAGGGGATCTCTCCTTCTCATGCCCCTCACTGCTCCTCCAGTGTCCCTCCTCCCTCTGGGAGGCCTAGCATCAACAGACCCAGGCTTTCACTAAAGACAGGAGACCCCATCGCCTTTAGACTGCTTCTGCTTATGACTGACAAAAATCCTGAGCAATAAGATAAGGGCAAGCCACAAGCATGTTGGTAAGAAAGCACTTCAGGAGGAAGAAACAGAAAGACAAAGACCCTGAGGTAGGTGTAGAGGCCGGAGTTCCCTGAATGAAGTGAGTGAAGGAGGGGTCAGTAGAAGATGCGAACGAATTAGTTACTGGGTCCAAACCTGCAAAAAAGATAGTCCCAATAGCTGGACATGGTGTCATGTGCCTGTATTCCCAGCTACTCAGGAGGCTGAGGCAGGAGGATCACTTGAGCTCAAGAGTTTGAGACCAGCCTGGGCAATATAGCAAGACCCCATCTCTAAAAAAAAATAATAATAATAAACCCAAGGCTGAGTGTGGTGGCTCACGTCTGTAATCCTAGCACTCTGGGAAGCTGAGGTGGGAGACTTGCTTTGAGGCCAGGAGTTCAAGACCACTGTGAGCAAGAGCAAGACCCCATCTCTAAAAACAATTTAAAAATTAGCCAGGCATGATGGGGTCTGTAGTCTCAGCTACTTGAGAGGCTGAGGTGGGAGGATCACTTGAGCCCAGGAGTTTGAGTTTGCTGTGAGCTATGAGGATGCCACTGCACTCTACTCTGGGTAATGCCACTGCGCTCTACCCTGGGTAACAGAGCTAGACTCTATCTCAAAATAAAATAAACCCAATAATAATGACTACCGTTTATACAGTGCATACTAACTGCATGCTGGCACCATTCTAGATCCTCGTAACAACTCCAAGGTGTTGCTATTATTATCTCCATTTCACAAAAGAGGAAATTGAGAGTCGGAATGGCGCCATCAATTGCCTGAGCAAGTGGCAAAATCAGAACTCGATTTCAGCAGACGACTCCAGAATCTGAATGCTTAAACACCACGCCATGCTGCCTGTCAAGGCAAAAAGTCATTTTACAAAAAGGGGGGGAGAATCAGGAGAATAAGGAGACAAGCCACAGACTGAGAGAAAATATTTGCAACGGACATATCTCATAAAGGTCTGGCATCCAAACTCTACAAAGGACTCTTAGGAGTCAATTAAAAATTGGCAAAAGACCTGAACAGGCTCCTCACTAAAGATATGCAGATAGTTGATAAGTAGGTAAAAAGAGGCTCCCTCACATGCCATTAGGGCATTGCAAATTAAAACAACAATGAGATACTACTATACACCTATTGGAATGGCCAAAATCTGAAACTCCGACACCACCAAATGTTGGTGAAGTGGCTGAGCAACAGGAACTCTCATTCTTTGCTGGCGGGAACACAAAACGGTGCAGCCACTTCGAAAGACAGTGTGGTGGTTTCTTACAAATCAAACACATCCTTACCATACGATCTAGCGATCACACTGCTTGGCATTTACACAAATGAATTAAAAACTTATGTCCACACAAAAACCTGCAGATGGGTGTGTTTATAGCCTCTGTCTTCATAATTACCAAAACTTAGAAGCAATCGAGATGTCCTTCAGTAGGTAAATGGATAAACAAACTTGTACATCCAGACAATGGAATATCATTCAGCACTGAAAGAAATGAGCTAGCGAGCCATGAAAAGACATAGAGGAGCCTTAAATACATATTACTAAGTAAAGGAAGCCAATCTGAAAAGGCTACATTCTATATGCCTGCAGTTCCCAACCCCATTGGTGGTGGCCTATTAGGAACACGACCATGCATCACCGCCTGAGCTCTGCCCCCTGCCCCCTCTCCATCCGTGGAAAAATTGTCTTCCATGAAATCGGTCCCTGGTACCAAAAGGGTTGGGGACTGCTGTTGTATGAGTCCAACGATATGACATTCTGGAAAAGGCAAAACTATGGAGGCAGCATAAGGATCGGTGATTGCCAGGGTTTGGGGAGAGCCCAGGATGAGTAGGTGGAGCACAGAGGATTTTTAGGGCAGTGAAACTCCTCTGTGTGACACTATCATGGTGGCTACAGGTCATTATGCATTGTGTTGTACACAACACCAAGTGTGAACCCTACACGTGGTCTTTGGGTGATGATGACGTGTCAATGTAGGTTCGTTGATTGTGACAAATGTGCCACTCTGTGGAGGGTGCGGGTAATGAGGGAGGCTCTGCGTGTGCGGTAGCAGGGGATATATGAGAAATCTCTGCCTCTTACACTCAGCTTCACTGTGAACCTAAAGCAGCTCTAAAAAATAAAGTCTGCTTAAAACAATAATAATTGCAAAGGGGAGAGAGGGAGGAACCTGGCTACCTGGTGGCAGGAGAAAAAGATAAAATATAGGAAGGTAGATGCAGGTTCATTTTAAAAAAAAAAAAATAGTCCTTCTACATAAGGGAGCATACATTTGATTTATTTATCAAATAGTCATTGCATGCCCATGCCAGGTACTGTGGTAGACAATGGTGATAAATCAGCAAAGACCAGGTTCCTACTTGCATGAACGTGTTAATATATCCTGCTCTAAGTATGTCTCATTCAAAACTTTCAGAAAGAGAACCTAATTGGTCTAAGTAATCCTAAGCCTATATGGAGGCAGGACTCTCACATGAGGCTACTTCCTTGGCTACTTTTGGCTTGAGTGCCAGTTCCCGCCCAGTCACCTGTGGCCAGGTGAAGTGTTCACACGACACCTCAACAGAAGGCACCAGAGGGAGACGCGAATATAGAAACCCTTGGAGTTTTAGAAACACCGCTCCGGTAAAACTGTAATCTTAAAATTCAGTCTTGGTTACTCTACTCGGATTCCTAGAGGAGCTGTTTGACAGGAGCTCAAAGAGAAGCATTAAATTTGAGGGGGAAATATCACAGACAAAGAAACACATAGTTACACAGAATTGGAACAACAAACCCCGCAATTAGATTCGAGCTCCTTTACATCCAAGACAAGGCTCTGTTAGGGCCGGTTTCACGAGACGCAATTCAGCCCAATCTCCAGCTTTCCGTACCATCTGCTCCCTTTGTGTGAAGTATTGTGATTTTGTACAAGTAAAAAGCATAAACAGATCTCTAAAACGTTCCATTAATAAAAGAAACCAAAAGGCGAACTAAATTTTTATCTGATTCCTTGGTTCTGATTTACTAGGTGTTGGTGAGCAAACAAGGCTCTTCACGGTGAGCGGAGGGTGGTGCTTTGAAATCGCTGCTCTTCCCCACCCCCATCAGCTCCCAAAAGGACTGCTTTGCTGGACAGCAGGATTGATTGGCTCGAGTTTCTGGCTAAAGGATAATACTCTTGTTACCCTTTCGCTAGTGAAATTGGGTTTGGTTTGATGAGCGAAGACCCCAAACCGTTTATGTCGCTAACAGTTCCACACAGCGTAACTGGAATTCTTCCCTTCCATCTGTTGCTGCTTGATTATTTTATTATTGTCCATGATGTCATTATTTTTGTTGTGGTTGATCTGGCATAAACTAACTTCATTTGCTCCACCACGTGTGGCTGATACAACACCACTGGAGACACAGCTTGGAGCTTCACTGATGGACGTTATGAGTATGAATCACCAAATCTGCTTTTCGGCAGCTGTTTCATGGTACCTCTTCTTCTTGTGCCTCCCCTTTCTCATAGTAAGGCAGGGTCTTCTGAGCCTTGAGCACAGGGTTTCAGAGGTCCTTTAGACGGGGGAAGTTATGCTGGTCTATGTCTTGATAGCTTGAGCCTTGATGGGAGAAGAGAAACTGGTGCTTGGCTGAGAGGTTCTGGGCACAAGAGCTGCTGCTTTGGAAGCCTGATAACCAAGTTCAACGCAAGGCTGGGCAGAAGGACATCCTTCCCATGGCAGCAGAGGGGCACAACTGCAGCTCTCTGCAGGGACTGTGGCACATTTGTGAGAGAACCCAAGGAGCCCATGCACCTACCAGAGTGGCAGGGAACCAGAGCTGTCATGCAAGACTGCGCAGAAGTACAGCAGAGAGTTGATGCCTTCAAATGGCTTGCAGAGGGCACATAAAAAAAAAAAAAAAAAAAGACTTAGGCGAAAAAAACCTGAGTGGAATAGTTTCTAGCACACATGAGACATCCCTGCAGGACTCCTGGAAACACATACGGTACAGCAGGTAGAGGCAAAAGCTATGAGCCTGTATTGTCTGAACGTTTATCTTAAAGCGACTTTATTTCTACCAAGAAACTGCTGAAGCCTGGGACATTTGGCTTACCTAAAGTAATTTTTCATGGTGAAAAATCAATGTTGATTAAAAAGAATAGAGTTGAGGAAGTAAGATATGGAAGAGAAAACCTGTTTCACCATGTCACTCTTCTGCCAAGAGCCGGCTCTACTGAGCCACCCTGGGCTATCATAACCTTATATTTTTATTTTAATGACAATGAAAATTGTCTCCCATCCAGGAAAGATTGTGAAAAACCAATCATAAACATTTGCCAACTTAGTGTTGAAAAGTTATCTGTTCCAAGAATAGACTCTTTGGCTCAATCTTGGAAGGAGAAGATGGGAAAGTTTGACTCCAAGACCTCACACCAGGCTGCGTGGGCAGAGCTAAGCAGTATCTGAATCATCCGACCTGCTTTTGGCATCAACCGGCTCCTCCCAGCCAGGGCACTACGACTCCTGGGTTTAATGGAGCAAATCTTGTGGCTGACAGCCTTGGTATGAGCCACGACTGGATACCTCCTCCACATGCCAACGCCAGCCTGCAGTAGGTGAAGGACTCTCTTTCAGAAGGACTAGGAACAATATGAATATGCATCACTTTTGACAACCCAAATGCAATGTTCAAAGGTTTGACATTAATGAAACTAAATTCCTCAGGATGAGAAAAATCAGCCAGATGCCAACTAGTAGGTGGGAAACATAAGTTCTCACCACCCTAGAAGCATTAAATTAAGGTTGAGAGGCTGAACTTGGAAAACCAGCCAAGGCACTATCCCAGGAGGCTGAATTTGGAAATCAATTAAGGGGAAGGGAAGGATGGGAGCCCTGCCACATCCTTGCTGCCGCGGCTAGAGAAGAGGGTTTGACTGACGGTGCTATATTGGTACCATGTGGCATATGTGTGTCTCCAGCTCTGTTTTCACTTCATGGAGGAAAATTGCTAGAGGGGAAAGAGAGACCAAAACTACACAGAAAAAAATAATAATTGTTTATAAGGAAACTTCAGAGGAATCAGGAAAGCATGAATTGTGGTCTGGCCGACAGCAGAGGGCTGCTCTTGTTCAGGAGGGACCGTGCGTGACTCCGTATTGATCCACCTACACTCTTGGGACGCTTCCTCAGTGATACCTGGGGGTCGGGTGACTTAACAAGAGGAATTGCTTGTGGAGCAGAGAAGAAATGATCTTGCTGTTTGGAGATCAGTTTCAGAATCTCCTTAGATCTGTGCTCTTAACAACTAGGTCAACAGGCCTTAAATGATAAGAATAATTTGGAGCACAGGAGTTCTCCTGCACTCTGGTAAGCTGACAAGGCATCATGGCTATGGTGAGGGGTCTAGGGTGCTCGAAGACCCTCCTGTGACCTCAGCCGCATCTGAGCAGAGCCTCAAGCCACTGCTGCAAGTGGTTGCCATGTTCCACGTCATTGGACCTGAAACTATAGTTGCATCTTATTGGATCAGAACTTAGCAGCAGAGGCAGATACAAACTTCCACAGGATGGAACAGGGAGACAAGGAGCCGCTGAGGTGGCCCAGTGGGCTGCTATGTTCTAGAAGTGATTATCCCATCAGCAGAGGATGCCGTGCGGCACCATCCAGACCTCCTTTCAGCACTCACTGCTGGGAGTAGTGGTAGCTAACGGATGTCAGCTGAGTCAGTCTCTGGACGTTGCCCTCAGTGAAAAGGGCCACCTTGCCCAGGTCATGCCTCCCCCACCCAAGGAGAGCCCATAGCCAATGATGGGTCAGTGTCAGGGTATAAAGACCTCACCCGCTTGCCCCAAGAGGACAACTCAGAACGCCCATCCCAGCTCCAAAGCACCCCATGTTATCGGCTGAGGCCTTTGTTGAGACCACATCAGGGTTCAGTTTCTCTTCTGCTCAGTCATATCGTCTTCGCTCCTCTGTGGTGCTGACTCTAAAACCTCTCTCCAGAAAATTCCTGCAGGCGAATCTCCATCTGAGAGCCTGCGTCCAGGAAACCCATCTTAAGATGCCATTCTATCTGATCTTTTCTCCTAGGAATGTTAACTCAAGGGGGAGAGAGAGAGAGAGCGAGCGAGAGACAGGAATAGAGAGGGAGAGAGAGCTGGAAGGGAAGCAGAAGGCCACGATGCTGCAGAAGACACACGGAAATAGAAACAGTGGACATGCAGAAGCCAAGATGGAGGTAAACAGCTCAGTGGCAGGAACAGGTGAAGCTACATCACGAAAATAGCACAACGACTAGATGAGGTCGCGTTAGCCACTCCCAAGGGAGTGACTATTGGGAGGTTTCTTTTTTTTAATTTTAATTGTGGTAAGATACCTATAACATAAAATTTACTACCTTAATTATTTTTAAGTGAACCGTTCTCTTGGAGCTTGTACTTTCCTCACTTCTGCCTGAGGCACAGCAAACTGGTGCCCAAAGCACCTGGAGGGATCCCTGTTTCTGAAGGACCCCAGCCCGATGCTTGGGGCCAGGAACAGAGGCGCTGAAGCTAAGGAGACGTGAGATCAGATCCTCATCCTGCAACTTGCTACCAGTGCGACTGTGGGCCAATGATTAGAACTGGCGAGCCTCGATGTCTTCATCTGTATAATGGGGGGTGGAGGGTGGAAGACTAAGAAACCCAGGTCGCGCTCTGCTGCATACAGAAATGGGATCTCAGGTACGTTTCTTCACCTCCCTGCCTGTTACCTCATCTGCCAAAGTGGAAAATAATAGTACCTTCCTCATCACATTAACAAGGGCAAATGAAATTATCTTTGCAGTATTCCTAACACAGTAAGTTCTTAATGATTGGTAGCTACGGTATGTTCAGCAGCTTTAACTCTGGTTAAGACAACCAGAGCGGTATTAGAACATTGGTGTGGGTGTGTTTGTTTTTTTTTAAATTGTTGCTTTAGTAGAAAGGAATAAGGCCAAGACTTAAATTCCTAGGGAGCAGGACGGAATCCCCCTGCCACTTCCAGGAAAAGACACCGCCCTCCATGAGTGAAAAAGCCGCGGTGCAAATCAAACTCCGTCCTCCCACTGTTCCTCCCGCTTGGCTGCAGCGGCTGGGAGCCAAGTCCAGGATTTACATGGAAGCTTCCACCCGAGCTTACCGGCAGGGGCTCCCTGTGGTCCCAGATTTCAGAGCAATAAATAAGGCTCAGAGGCAACAGGTCTGGTAGGGGTGGCCGTCTGGCAGAGCGGCGGGGTGGTGGGGACTAATGGGCCACTGCGGGGGTCTGAGTCTGCATTTCTGCCCCTGTCATAACAGACAGAGGCACAAATGCCAGGAAAAGTCCTTCTCCCTTCCACCTCGCCCCACTGCCTTTCTCCTAATTTTTCTTTCTTTTTCACTGGCCCTTTGCAATTCCACTCCCGGTATCACTGGCCACGTCACCTGCCAGGTCCTCTGTATCTTCCATTCTCTGTCTCCCTTTTCTTATGTCTCCCCCCCACAATCTCTCTGGTGTTCTCTTTTGTCCCTCTGTCTCTCTTTCTGTCCCTTTCTTTCTCTCTCTCTCCTCCCCTCCCCCCGTATCTTACTGTTTCTCTCTGTTTCTTCTGCTTTCTTTCTTTGTCCCTGTTGTCTTTCTCTCTAGCGCTTTCCTGTTGCTCCTTCCCTCCGTCTCTCTTGAGCTCTGTTATCTGTCTCTGCTATCTCCCATAGCTCTGCATCTCTCTCTGTCTTTCTGCCTCTGGCTCTGTTGCTTGTTTCTCTATATATTAAACAGCTCTTTGTCTCTTTCATTTTATCTCTTGGTCTTTCTCTCTCTTTTCCTCTCTCTCCCTGTGTGTCTCTCTTTCAGGTCAGGAGAGAGGACAGGTGCGCTCTCTGGTCTGGCCAAGCCCCATGCCCCCCGGCCTTCCACCGCATCCCGGGCTGACTCAGCCACCTGGCACCTGGGCCTGCAGGAGCGCTGGGTGAGGGAAAGGCAACTCCAAGATCTGCCTGCTGAGTGGGCTTGAACCCCCGGGCCCGTCTTTCCAGGCTGTGGCCCCCTTCCCTCTGCCATCACTGTCGGGATGGACAGCACAAAACTTCAAGAGGCTGCCAAGCCCTCTGTCCACCCCAGCCAGGTGAGCTGGCAGGAGGGAGACGGAGCCCTGCAGCTCTGGCTTCCTGCTGGGGCTTCACAGCTCGCTCTCCCCCTTGAGCTGGGCTGCTGCTTCTTGCTGGGCAGCGAGAGGTGCAGGAGGAGGGAGCTTAAACCCACACAGAGACCTGGGAGTCAGGAGTTGAGGGTTACTTCACAGACCTGCTGGGCGACCTCACCCAAGTCTCTCGCCTTCTGTGGTTCTTAAGCTCTTGTCTATAAAATGAGGCTCTTCAGCAAATGCTTAAGAACATGGATCTGTGACAGTCACATCCGGTCCAGGCCCACCTCCTCCCAGGGCTGACAATTAACCAGATGCTTCTGCACAGCCACATGAGTTATTCACATATCGAAATAATTCCCTACAGGTTGGAGTCACTTGCTCGAGCTCCCAGACTCACCCCCCATCACTCTGGCTTCTCCTCCTTCTAGTCCCCATGAATTAGAAACCAAAGCCCGAAAAGCTGGCATAGCCAAGGGTCCTAGGCCTTTCATTGCTGTTGCTTCCCAGGTTATTAAAAAAAATTTTTTTTAATATTGTTCCTGTTTCTACCACTTTATAGCTGCAGGACAACAGCAGATCTGACCTGTTAGCATTGTTGAAAATATGAACTATCCACATAAAGTACTTAGCACAGTGCCTGGCACACAGGAAGCATTCAATAAATGGCAGCTAATATTATTAGAAGCCAAATAAAGAGAGATCATCTGCCCAGCCTAATAGAATTAATCATAATTTGAAAAAAAACACAATGACAACATGTGCTTCTGGTAATACTAATGCTTAGTGGCTGTTTGCTCCATGCCAGGTGCTGTGCTAAGTGCTTCAAATGTAGTAACTTGTTTAATCCTCACGCCAACTCTTAAAGTAGGTGCTATTATTATGACTCTTTTGCTGAAAAGCAAGAGAAAGACTCCGAAGAGATGCAATTCCAGAGGAGAAGTGAACCATCCCCCAGATGCTATGGGCCAATGCAACACCCTTGAGTTTGACGAGTTGTTAAGGGTTGAATTGTGCCTTCCCCCTAAAATAATTCATATGTTAATGTCCTATGGCCTCTTAGGACCTCAGAAGGTAACCGTATTCATGGAAAGGATCTTTACAGCGTAATTAAGTGAACATGAGGTCATAGGTTGGGCCCTAATCCAGTTTGACTGGTGTCTTGATACAAAGAGAAAACTTAGACACAGACACAGAGGGAAGATGATGTGAACACGTTGGGAGAAGACGGCCACCTACAAGATGAGGAGAGAAAGGTGGAAACAGACCCTTCCCTCACAGCCCTCAGAAGGAATCCACTCTGCCAACACCTTGATCTTGGACTCGTGGCCTCCAAAAGGGTGAAAAAATAAATTTCTTTGGCTTAAGCTCCCCAGGTTGTGGTACTTCATCATGGCAACCCGAGGATACCAACACTCCAGTTGAAAACATATCTCCTGTATCTCAGAGGTACAGGAGGGATGAGGCGGGAGCCTTCATCTTCTTTCTCCAAGAGGCCAACTCCTGCTGCACTGTTTGGCCTCTTCAGCTTATCCCTAGGTCACTTTGGCTTAGCCTATGAGTCATCCAAGCAGAAAACCCTCCTGTGTGGTCTAACATTTCATTTTCTTTTATTTTTAATTTCAGAATATTATTGGGGTACAAACATTTTGGTTACATATAATCCCTTTGCCTCATCCAAACCAGAGCTACAAGTGTGCCCTTCCCCCATGCAATGCACTCCACATCTATTAGTTTTGAGTTTACCCACCCACACCCCCCCCACACACCTGACCAGCACCCAGTGAATATTACTTCCATGTGAGCACCTTAGTGTTGATCAGTTAGTACCAATTTGATGGTGAGTAATTGTGGTGCTTGTTTTTCCATTCTTGTGATACTTCGCTTCGAAGGATGGACTCCAGCTCTATCCAGGATAATATAAGAGATGCTAGTTCACCATTGTTTTTTGTAGTTGAGTAGTATTCCATGGTATACATGTACCACATTTTATTAATCCACTCATGTATTGATGGACACTTGGGTTGTTTCCACATCTTTGCAATTGTGAATTGTGCTGCCATAAACATTCAAGTACAGATGTCTTTATTATAGAATGTCTTTTTTTCCTTTGGGTAAATTCCTAGTAGCGGGACTGCTGGATCAAATGGTATTTCTATTTTTAGTTTTTTGAGATATCTCCAAATTACTTTCCACAGGGGTTGTACTAATTTGCAGTCCCACCAGCAGTGTAAGAATGTTCCTATCTCTCCACATCCATGCCAGCATTTGTTGTCCTGGGACTTTTTGATAAAGGCCATTCTCGCTGGAGTTAGGTGATATCTCATTGTTTTGATTTGCATTTCCCTAATGATTAGAGATGCTGAGCACTTTTTTATGTTTGCTGGCCGTTATTCTGTCTTCTTTTGAAAAGTTTCGGCTCATGTCCTTTGCCCACTTTTTGATGGGGTTGTTTGATTTTTTTCTTGTTAATTTTCTTAAGTTCTACATAGATTCTTGTTATCAGCCCTTTGTTGGATGTGTAGCATGCAAATATCTTCTCCCATTCTGTAGGTTGTCTGTTTGCTCTTGTGATAGTTTCCTTGGCTGTGTAGAAGCTTTTTAATTTGATCAGGTCCCATTTATTTATTTTTGTTGCTGCTATGATTGCTTTGGGGGTCTTCTTCATAAATTCTTTGCCTAGGCCGATGTCTATAAGAGTTTTCCCAACATTTTCTTCTAGACTTCTTAAGGTTTCACGCCTTAGCATTTTAAACTCTGATCGTGAATATGACTTCCACGCAGGGCCACTTCTGTGTAAGTCTGTTGGTGCTTGGTGTCTTTAGCACTCAAGCCCATATTCACCAACAAATATGTATGGAGCCTCTACCCTGGCCCAGGCACTATGCTTTAGGGGAAAGTGTGTGCTGGACTTCATTTAACAGCCTGTGATAGACATTATAATGCTCACTTCCAGACACACAGGAGACCAGCCCACCTGTGACTAGAAGGGTCTTGTGACTAATTCTGTCCAATGGTCTTTGAGGAGCAATGATGGGTTTCACTTCCGTGACCAAGCATTTAATGGCTGATGTGAGACCCTTCAGGCTCACTTACCTTGTAAGTCATGGGGCTGTGTAAGCCTGACTGACTCTCATTGAAAATGCCACATGAGCAAGAAATAAACTTATTCTAAACAACTAAAATCATCTGTGATCTGTTCTAGGAGCATAACTTATCCTGGAAAGTCAGCATCTATTGGTGACAACAACATATAAATATTTTATTTCTTGTATGACATGTGGTTTGCTTGTTGAGGGTGTTTGGAGTTTTTTTTAAGGTATTTCTGGTGTTTTTCTTTGGGGGAGGCTTTTACTTTTACATTTAGTAAGTTCTTAATCTATACCAGACATTGTGTTTCATATTCATGATCTCAGTGAATCCTCTATGGGAAAGAATTCCTTCATTTATTCACTGATGCCACAAATATTTATTGGGTGAAGGAGATAGATGTGGTTGTCCCTAACCTCATGGAGCTTACAGTGCAGTGTGGGACAGGGTGTTGGGGCAGATGTAATCAAATAATCCCATAAAATAGTGTACCCATGCAAACTGCAAGTGGGTCTCTGAAAGAATAAACACAGGTCTATGAACAGGTGTAACGAGGGAATCTGACCTGGACTGAGGTTAAGGTGACAGATTAGGGAACGTGCCCTTGAGAAAGAGTCTGAAGAATGACATGGGATAAGCCTAGGCTAACAGCAGTATCATTCCCTGTACTGCTGAGAAAACTAATTTCCCTACAGTGATGGTTTATAAGTGGCAGACTGGGATTTAAACCAAGGTCTATCTAACTCCAAAGCCAACTCCCTTAACTACTGTACTCTAGCTGTATCTTTGTATTCAAAGTGAGTTCTTCAGTATTTAAGAGAATTTATTTAGACTTTTAAGCACTATTCTCATCAAAAGATACTGTAGTCTCAGTATTGTAAGCAAAACTAGAATTATTGGGTTTGAGGTATTTTCTCAGTCACCAAACTACATGAGTATGTAGACATATTTTAAATATTAGAGTAAATCTATTGGAGGTGGAGTCAAACATGCCATTGCATAAGCCACTTAAGAAATAGAGAAAATATAAATAACTAAACGCAGCATCAGCTAAACCAGCAATAAAAACAGCAATTAGAATCAATTTTTGAGCCACAATCAAAAAGCTCTACCCACACCCCACACATCTCTTCAAAACAGATGATAAGTTAATTCCCAGCTCCTTGCAATCACATTGTCTGTTCTCCAAAAGAATTCTACAGCACAGCATATCAGTATGGATAATTATACCATGCTTATAAAGCATTTTTTTAAGTAAAAAAAAAAAAATGTTGCTTCAGGAACAGGAGAGTTGCTAGCAAAAATAAGGAGGCAGAAGTTGTAAGATGGAAGAAAAAGAGGAAAACTGGAAATCAAGCTTCTCCTCCCTGCCTTTCTGGACTCTGACTAAGCTAATATACACTCTCATTTAATTCTTATTTTTTTAAAAAAACACAAAATCAAAAACCTTGGGGCATAGATGTTTCTCAGTTGGGGGTCTTTGGTTGCAAGCAACAGAAACTGACTAAGGCAGAAAAGGAATGTATTATTATATAAGGTGCTCATTAGTGGGACAACTGACAAACCCTAGGATTTAAACAGATAGATGCTTCTGGTAGAAGAAATTGTTCATCATTCTCACCTAAGTGCTCCCACCCCTCACCAACTGGATTGAATTGGCAGCCATAGAATCTTGTGACTGTGTCCCTCTGCTCAGAATTCCATATTCTAGATCACAGGCCAGCCCGTGGTCTGTTCTAGAATGTTGACAGGGAGCATCTGCAACAGAGGTTTCCAGGGCTCTTTCAATTTCTGAAGTAGGAGGGCAGGACTTGTGGATTACTAAACTACAAGGGCCACATCATAGTGGAGAGATAATTCCTCCAAAAGGCAATTTGGGTTTTTGTTAGAAAGGGGGAATAGAAAACAGATAGAAAAGAGAGGAGGAGAGAGGGGAGAGGAAAGGGGAGAGGAAAGGGGAGAGGAAAGGGGAGAGGAAAGGGGAGAGGAAAGGGGAGAGGAAAGGGGAGAGGAAAGGAAAGGAAAGGAAAGAAAAAAGGAAAGGAAGGGAAGAGAAAAGGGAAGGAAACCTACTTCCACCAGCTAGTACATTTACAGATGATGAAATGAAGGCTCAGAGAGGTTCAGCAGGACACCTGCAGAGCCAGGATTCAACCCCAGGTAAATACAGGGTGCTTCTCACTACTCCACATGGACCCTCATGCTATGTGCCCCCGGGGAGCTCTTGAGCTCTCTGCATCTCCTCCTCCAAAAATCAAGCATGAATACAGAACAACTGTTTTATTGGTCATGCTCCGTGCTGAAAATACAGCTGTGGGCAAGGCATTCATAGGCTCCTCCCCATAGAGTTCACCATCTGACACTTTGGGCAGAAAGAGCCTCTTATGGGAAAGACATGAGTCCCCCCAACGTAAGGATGGCATGAGGTTACGAAGAGAAGCCTTCCCTTTGCTGTGTCTAGATCATCCATGCCCCCTTCCCAAAGTAACCATCTCAGTCAAGCTAAGCCCATATACAAATGATTCCATGCTGCACCCCTAATTCTTCTATCTTCCTCCCTTTCCCACCAGCTCATGCCATGAATCCCACATGTCCCCTGCACTGTGACGCATGAACTTTTATACACCAGAGCACATAAGTACCTCAGGTGGGTAATAGGAAGCAGGCACCTTGTACTCCACTGGGGGGAGTATGGATGAGTCTTGCCTTTCAGGAGGGCAACTGGCAACCTGTTTCAAGAATGCTAAATGTTAATGCCCTTTTGCCCCGCTATTCCAATTCCAGCAATTTATCCTAAGTAAACAATGAATTATATTAATGCCCAAAGCAGCATTGTTTATGAAACTAAAAATCAGAGACTCCCTAAATGTAGGAGATGTACGGAAGTGGTTAGCAACTGTGGCTAACTTACAGAGACTTACTCTATTCCAGGTATTGAGCCAATCCCATTTGTGGTGATCAGGAAAATACGCCTTGCAGATCTCCAGCTACAAGGAGCGTAATTGACCAAGAGCCCAAGAGCCCCCTGAAAATCTATCACCGCATTTGCAGGAAGGCCATGCTTCCCATGGATTGCATCCAACCAATGTTTGAGAGCAGCAGGAATACAAAGACAGGCCCATTCCTGGGAGATGTGAGATTCCTCTAGCAGCCAACTTTGGCTCAAGAACTCTGATGGCCTTCTTACACAGTATGACACTCTAGGACACTTTCACCCGACCTCTCATCCCTCTCTCTTTCCCTTGGGGTCTAATTGCACTGTGGCCTGATGGCTCCTCCAGCCTTCCCCAGCTCCTGCACCATTTTCTTTCACAGGCATTTCCACTAATAAAATCCTCACATATCTGATCCTGTCTTGGTATCTGCTTCTCAGAGGACTGGGACAAACACAAGCAAGGCCAAAAGTAGTCTAAGAAAACAGGCAGTAAAATGGAGATTTAAGACTGTCTCATCCACCACCCAGCACGTGAAAAAGACGGTGTCCTAGTTAGCAGATGGAGCATTGTGGCTGAATTGCTAAAAATTTTACTGATGGCAACAAGGGAAAATGTCCCAGTGGGAGGAAATGCTGTAGCAAGTGTAGAGATATAGGCGATTGGAAGATAAGGGGCCAAGAGTGCTTACAAAGTCAGCAGAGTTGGCTGGTTACTACCTTGTTGTGTTGCTGCCCGGCAGAAGGATAATGAGGAACCGAAGGCTGTTATCAAACAATTAATGGCAAAGTGAGAACCAGAGGGCCTCTGAGGTAGCTAACAAAGAGGCCTTTGTGTTCTGTAGCGGAAGGGCAGACAGAGCTGAGCAGCAGACTGGCGACCTAATTGTTAAGAGATGCAGTGCTCCAGAGATGTTTGAGCACTCAGCCAAGGTAGCCAAGGTATGTTTGAGTGCTCGAGGTAGGGGAAAACTTGAGATTCTGAAACATGAGACAGAAACATCTGGATGTTTGCCCCTGAGAATATAGATTCGGCAATACACACACACGCACACATACCCCACTGGACTCTGAGTTTGCAGAGGCAGCCTGCTCTTCCACAGTGAGAGCTACCCTGTGCTGAAAGGTGTCACAGAAGCTTCTCCCTGACAAAGCAACAGCCACCTCCCTCGAGCTGCTCTTACCTTCTCTCCTGGATGCCAGGCCACTAACTAGGCTAAATCCCAGGACAACCTGGCTGGAGACATGCTAAGCCTGATAAAAGAGAAAAGAGACTACACAGCTGAAGAATTTAAAGACTTATCTAGCATATATGGCCATGTAGCTTCCCCAAGATCACTCTCAGTCAGTGTCCGAACATGGCAGGGATACTAGGACAGGCCTGTTTCCTAGGAGACATTGAACTCCTGTGATTGGTAAGGATACAGAGATGGAGATAAAGATGGAGAGATATGAGTTCAATCTTTTGTAAAATATAATCTGTACTTCCATGCACACACAAAAAAGGACAGAAATCCAAAAGAAATTAGTGAAAATCTATGTAATACATTTTCAAGAATGTTTGTTCTTTATTCATAATAGCTGAAAACTGGACACCACTTGATGTTCATCAATGGATAAATAAACTGTGGTATATTAATGCAATGGAATATTACACAGCAATGAAAAAGAATATAGCTATATGCAACAAGATAGGTGAATTTCACAAATATAATGTTGAGTAAAAGAAGCTAGGCCCGCAAGGGATATTATGTATGAGTCCATTTACATTAAGATAAAAAAAATCATTGAGTCTATTGTAAGAGGAACCACAATTATAGTACTCTGAGACCAGGGAGGTAGGGTGATGAATATTGACCAGAAAAGGGCATGAAGGAAGGAGGTTTAGTGGAAGTGCTCTTTTCATTTTGATCTAAGTGGTGGATACTTGAATGTATAAGTAAAAATTCACTTTAAGTTGGGTACTTAAACTATGTGTACTTTATTATATGATTATTATACTTCAATAAAAAGTTTAAAATTCAATAAAAAGGAGAAGAAGAAAAGACACCAAAATGTTCACTGGCTATCTCTGATTGATGGAATTAAGAAGAATTTACAGTTCTTTCATTACAATTTTCTGCATTTTCCCAATTTTCTGCATAGAATGTATTTGTCAGAAAGCAAAAGGAATAAAAGTTATTCTCTAGAAGGGAAATATATCATGGAGTAATGTGCAAACTTCACTCTGATGTCAGATACCAGGTACTTTGCATGCAAGACTGGTGTCGTCAACTGCCTGGGCCACAGAAACATTACTCTTTGTCCTGGTTTTGACCAATTCATCACAATCCTAAAGCAATAACAGCAGTGACAATATAGTTGAGTAACTCTCCTCCCAGTAATGTTCTCTAGAAATTAAAATTTGAGTCTGTAATTTGGAACCCAAAAGCTATGGTACTTTAAGAATTTAGCCCCACTGTATATTGTTTCTTGAAAAGTACCAACAATGCCTCAAATCAAACCACAATTACAGACCTGTAAATGTAAAGCCATTATTATGTCTGGGCAACTGCCTTGATTCCACTTGCATTTTAATAGCTGTTTTCTGATACTGAAGTTACTAATGCTTTTGTCGCCCCTTAATGACTACTCTTAGCAAACAAATTTTGTGCCTTACAATTAGTGATTTTCTTCCTAATTATGGCTTTTTCCAATTTTCACATGAAATGACAAAAAATTCATGTTTTGCCCTAGAACTAGCTTATTAGTTAATGAAAACTTGTCTAATAGCAGCCTTTTAGATAACCTGTCAAAATCAAAAGCAGCATTCAGAGAAGAGAGAGGTTGCTTTCATATTAACATTCAAAATTAATTTCTGGGTAGGGTCTGGGAATGAAACGTAGGAGGTATAATTTCTTCCAGAAAGATTAAAATAGATATTCTTTCTGGAGTCCATGGAATTTAAAATTGTTAAATTAATATCTCTCTCTCCTCCTGCAGCCCACCCCAGTTTTACCTTAATTTGTACCTTTTTCTTTGCCCCTGACATATACTTATCCCCTGAGATTTAAACTGGAGAATAGGGAAGGATTAATCTCTGGAGTTAGGATCTGGTAATTTCAATATTTCTGTATAATCAACTATCAGGGCACCTAATTCTCCACGTAGGGTTAGATTATTTAATTTTACTTCCACTCTCCACCACTGCCCAGACCTATTTGGTATGCTGCCTTCGCTGGCAAGGACACACTGACCTAAGACAAACCTCCTACCTGGTCTTTGGTTTTTGAACCATAAACACAGCATGCTGGGAACAGAATCTAATATCATCCCCCAAACAAGCATCCCTATTCTCTCTGGCAGACACAGTCTGGTTCACTTGGCTGGGTTTGTTAATAATACGGAGAGAAAGCGAACTTTATCAAAAAGTAGTGACTCATTTTTCTCATCCAGTAAAATCCATAAAACATTTAGGCACGACCCAAACAATTTACATCTTAAATATTCATGCCCTAGTCCCAGGCCTGAAATGACATTTAAATTGTGTCTGGGGAATTTGTCATGAGCTGACTGCCATGGCCCACTTCAAGGGGCTTCAAAGACTAGGCAAGAGAAAGAGGAATATTCAGACCTGTTTTCCATTTCAGAGATTTACGAGGTAGCAAATGAAATTCACTCCTGCTCTCAGACGCCCTCCTGGGAAAAGAAACATTGTCCGAATCCAGTAAATAAGGCGCTCTGTGTCAGCAAAGACGATAGTGGATGATATTAATATTCAAGTGATCCTAAGGTTTCTCAGATAGGTTCTTTTAAAGCAGCATTTCTCAATCTCAGAACTACTGACATTTGGGGCTGGATGATTCTTTATAGTGGGGGACTATTCTGTGCATTGCAGGATGTTTAGCAGCATCCCCGGCCTCTGCCCACTAGATGCCAGGAGCACCCCCTCCCTGGTTGTGACAACAAAAAAGGTCTCCAAACATGGTCAAATGTCCTCTTGGTGGGGGAGGCGGTATGGAGCGGGGCAGAAGACAAAATCTCCTTTGGTTGAGAACTACTGCTTCAAAGGCAAAGAACTCTTGTCTCTGCTTTATCCTGAACTCGGTGAGTTGACTTTTTTTTATTTTTGGACTTTTTGTTGAAGTGTAGCACGCATAGAGAAAAGCGTATGAATTGTAAGTGTACAGCTCAAGGAACCTGAACATTTCTGCACCACCAGAACCAAGTCAAGAAATGGAACATTGCCAGCTCCCCCAAAACCTGAGCCTCCTTGTGGTGACTACCTCGCCCACCCATACAGGACAACCACCCTCCTGACTCTTGCAGGACGGCTGAGCTTTGGTCAGGCTCCTTGTTACCTAGGAATTATGCCACCTTCCTGAAGCCATCATTCATGAGACAAAAACAAAAAACAAAAAAAGGAGTTGAGTGACTCAATAACAAAAATGTACATGGCTTGTTCTATGCACTATTTTATTTTAAACATTGGGGATGATGCCCTCGTGGAGCTTTTATTCTAGGGGAAGACAGGCATCAAACAGGCTAACAAACAAAATAATAAAGACACTTCCAGACTGTAATACATTCGAGAAGAGAGATTTCACAAGGTCGTATAATAAGGAGTTCCACAGTGGGGCAAGAAGGGAACCACTGAAGGTATGGGCGTCAAAGAAGATTTCATGAGGAGCTGATATTTGAGTTACACCATGAATAATGACAAGAAGGCAACTCTGTGAAGAACGGGGAGAAGAATATTCTAAGTAGAGGACACCACAAGAAAAAGTCCCTGAAGCAGAAGGGAGCATGACGTGTTGAAGAATGAAAAAGAAGGCAAGTGGGGCCAGACCATTGTGAGCAAACTCGAGAGCAGCAAGAGAGGATATTGGAAAGGTAGGTGGGAGCTAGACCACGGGGCCTTGCAGGCAGAGCAAGGAGGTTGAAGTTTATTCAAAGTATACTGGAAAGAGATCATAGGGGCTGAGGAAGGGCGTGACATGATCTGGTTTATCTGTTAGTAAAAAGTAATGCAAAGGAAGCTAAATCACACTGGTCCCGCTCAGGGATGGCCCCTAAGCAAGTTGGAAAGTGGCTGAAAGATCATGGCAGACCCTCCATCTATCCTGCCTTCCTTCACTTTGCTTACTCCCCGGCCTCTTCTCCCCAGACATTTAAGGAGCCCCCAACCATTCTCCTTGCTCATAACCATTGCCTCCCCTCTTCCCCAACAAAATAACCCCTGTGGAAAATAATTTGGAGATACCTCAAAGACCTAAAAATAGAAATACCATTTGATCCAGCAATCCCATTACTAGGCATCTACCCAAAGGAAAAAAAGACATTCTGTAATAAAGACATCTGCACTCAAATGTTTATGGCAGCACAATTCACAATTGCAAAGATGTGGAAACAAACCATGTGCAATACATGAATGGGTTAATAAAATGTGATATATGTATACCATGGAATACTACTCAACTACAAAAAATGATGGTGATCTAGCACCTCTTGTATTATCCTCAATAGAGCTTTAGCCCCTCTTTCAAAGTGAGGTATCACAAGAATGGAAAACCAAGCACCGTATGTACTCACCACCAAATTGGTATTAACTGATCAACACTAAGGTGTTCACATGGTAGTAATACTCACTGGGTTCCGGTCAGGTGGGGGGATGGGGGTGGGTAAACTCACAACTAACGAAGACAGAATGCACTGTATGGGGGAAGGGCATGCCTCTAGCCCTGGCTTAGGTGAAGCAAAGGCATTACTTGTAATCAAAATGTTTGTACCCCCCATAATATTCTGTAATAATAATAATAATAAATTTTGAACCAAAAACAAAACAAAAAAAGTTGTACGAACATGTTCACCAACTCTCTTCATTATCTAACAACCATTAAAAAAATGCTGATCCGCTAGTTGAGCAAATTGTTTTGACCAACACTATGGTGGAAGAATTGAACCAGTCTTATTTAAAATCCATGCCTTGTCTTTATCACTTTTAGAAAAAGAAATCGTTGATTAGTAAGCACCTGAAATGCACATGGTACTTTGCTGTCCTCTAAAAATACAAGCTTCTGGAGTACAGTGATCCTATCTTGGTTTCTATCTTCAGCAACTTGGACAGTGCTCACCACCCAGTAAGTGCTCAATGAATTCAATCCCGACTGGAAAGAGAAGAAATAACCCAGCATCTGTAAGACCTAATATTCTAACAAGAGGTAGAAATTTGAAATATTTTAAAAATTCATAGAAGATATTCCATACGTGAAAAGTATTCATGGAAAACAGGGTGAAAGACAACATAATCCACCTTAAAAGTTAATGTCAAGTGGCTTTAACCTCCGAGCTCTGGAAAT
>NW_012148285.1:13061711-13063539 GCF_000956105.1 Propithecus coquereli | reverse complement strand
CTATAAAAGTGCCTTTCATTTGCAGCATGGTGCCTGTTTCACCTCAGAGTTGTCTAAAGCTTTAGAAACATTTTCCTGCCATCAATGTCCCCAAAGTTCATGGAGGGTGAATATAGTCTAACTCAAAAGGACATCTTTATCCTCATGAGAAAAGAGACTCTGATAGCTAGTGACCCGCTCTAATTGATGTCTCCAGGGACTCTCCTCCACTCTCCGCCCTGGCAGAATCAGGGCTTGGCATTTAATATGGTGCAGAGAAAGAACTAGACTGGAAGTCCCAGACCTGGCTTTTTTACTGCCTCGTCATTAGACCTTTGGCAAGTTAATTAACTTCTCTGGACCTCAGTTTTACTGGGCACTTATCATTGTCTAAGGAGAAAGAAGTAATATCAGGTAAAGGCAAAGCCAGAAGTCAAACCTAGGTCTTGACCTTTCCGCCCCCCACCCAAGCCTGTGATCTTCACCCCATATTATATTGCCACCCCAATCATTTTTACAGCCTGCTTCTCCCTTCCCTGTCTAAAATTTCAGTTTCTCCTCTCTCAGACAAGGGAACTTTTTTTTCCAAGTTATGTGGATGATTTTGACAAAACCACACATTTTCTTCTTTGATATCATCTGAAACAATCATAGTCGCTACTGCGCGTCATGCTTCTGATCAAAAAGGCAAGTGCAAACATTATGTCTTCCAAGACTCAATTTACACAGATTACATATTAGATGAGACCAATGCCCAAGAAGGCATTGTGTCTGGAGAAGAGTAAGACGGTGTATGCGTCAGAAAACAGCCTGAGCACAGCTCAAAAAGCTTTAAAAATGGGATGTAGCAGCTAGGGGGAGGGGAGTGTAGATTGTGAAACATGTTCCTCTGTTACAATGTCACTATTTTCTGGTTTAATTAGAATCAGATAGTGTGCAATATAATCATCACCTGATAACACAATCCCGTCAAACATGGAAGAGCAATATTCAAGTGACTGAAGCATGAACATAATTCACCTCAAGCAAGGGAGAGAAATTGTATTAGCAAATGCCGCCAGATCCACTAATTAATTTGCTATATTATGCATGACAGGAAACAGCGTAGAACAGGAAAAAAAAAAAGCTTGATTTTTCTGAGTTAGGGAGGGAGGGATGGACGTGCTTCCCCATAATTTATTTCTGCAATAGGTTCATTATTTGATCAAGGATTGGCTAAAAGGGGATTCCACAGGGTATAAGGAGAGCACGGCAATGAGCTGGTGGAGTCGGTGTACTCATCCAGTTAGCAGATGTCAGAACCACTCTGCTTCACCACTTGCTATCTTCATTCAGAGAGCCTCTCCCTCCACGGAAACGCTCATCAGTGCCTTGCTTCTCTACAAACCCAAGAAATTGGCAAATTAGCAGAGGTGTCCCTTGGCCAATTCATCAGTACAATTTGAGAGAGCTTCAACTCTGTTATGCCTCCTTGTCTCCCATTAATTATTGCACTTCTAAGGAAGGCAAGTAAAATAATAAAGTTATTTTTCAAATTTAACTAATTAATTTTTAAATTGACAAAAAAATTGTATATATTTATCATTTACATGTCCTGAAATATGTATACATTGGGGAATAGCTCAATTAAGCTGATTAACATATGCATTACTTCACATATTTATCATTTTCTGTGGGGAGAACACTTGAAATCTACTTTCTTAGGAATTTTCAAGAATACAATGAATTGTTATTAACTATAGTCACCCTATTGTACAATAGATCTCTTGAACTTATTCCTCCTAACCGAAATTTTGTATGTTTTTTTTTGTTTTTACTGGCAATAAAAAATTTTCTTTTTCTTTTTTTT
>NW_012148285.1:13058490-13061571 GCF_000956105.1 Propithecus coquereli | reverse complement strand
TGAAAAGTATTCATGGAAAACAGGGTGAAAGACAACATAATCCACCTTAAAAGTTAATGTCAAGTGGCTTTAACCTCCGAGCTCTGGAAATCCACAACCCAGCTCACACCACCTGTTCCCTGAGGCATGTTGCTCAGGCCGCTCACTTACTCCACATGCCAGGCCAGCTTTTCCTCCCCGTGGGGGTGTCCTTGGACTCAGTCCAGCTGCCCATTTAATCCCATGCCACAATTGAGGAACCTAAGAATTTTCCTGTCCTTAAGTCAGAAAGTCAACTTTTATCAATAAAAGTCCATTATCCTCATGTGGGAAGTGTCCTGGTGAATCTACTTTGTGGTCACCTAGGTATTAGAAGGAAGAAAATGGAAATCAACGTCTTGTTTTGATATTTTAGCAGATAGCCATAGCCCAGCAGCCAAATCTTCTTTCTCAAGCCAGGAAAGAATTCAGTCTCTGCTTCTAAGAGGCCATAGGAGCATAAATGGTCATAGTTCAATACACTGTCAATAAAGGCACAATCATCACCCCTTTGTTTCTTACCTACTGAATCTCTCTTCTTTATGATGCTCCACCTTGGTCCGTTTCAAGCGGCTATAACAGAATACCTAAGACTGGCTAATTTATAAATAAAAGAGGTTTAATCAGTTGACACTTCTGTAGGCTGGGAAGTTCAGGGCATGGCTTCTTGCTTCTGGCAAGAGCTTTCATGCTGCATCATAACACGGTGGAGAAGGTCAAAGGGGAGGTGGACACATGCAAAGAGGGACCAGATAGGAAGAGGAAACTTGCTTTATAACAACTGGCTCTCTCAGGAACTAATCCATTCCCAGAGAACTGATCCAGTCTCATGAGAGTGAGAACTCACTATCCCTCCAAGCCATTTGTGAGGGGTCTGCCCCCATGACCCAAACGCTCCCTACTGGGCCCCTCCTTCCAACACTACCACATTGGGGATCAAATTACAATATGAATTTTGGTGGGGACAAACAAACCATGTCCAAACCATAGCACACCCCTAGGACCGAAAAGCTATCACAGTCTCACCCAAGCCCTACAAACACCACCTAACAGAAGTAAGGGCAGTCTAGTCGAAATTCCCTTGAGTTGAGTCCCAGATCTGCCTCTTACTAGCTGTGTGAGCTTTAGCAAGTCATTTTACTTCTCTGAGCCTTCACTTCCTCAGCAGCAAAATGAGGATAATATAAGGACACACCTTATAGGATTGCAGTGAGTACTAAATGAGATAATGTGTGCAAATGCTCATAAACTTTCATTTGCACTGCCACTATTCTAGCCAATCAACCACAAACGTTAGGTCCTCACTGCCTTTGTTCATCCCCACGCTGATACATTTGGTCACATTTTCCCCTTTCACCTTGAGGGCCTTCTTCTCCATAGCACCTCACTAACTCCATGGATTCCAGCCTTGCAGAACCCTTCTATAACCACCCCAATTAATGATTATAATAATAATGTCAGCTAATATTTATGGAGGGCCTACTATGTACATGGCATTCGTCAAGCATGTTACACGCGCAATCTTCAATCCTTGCACAACCCTGCAATGTACCTTCCATTGTAGACTCCATTTTATAGATGTAAAAACTGATTCTCAGACAGCAAAGTAGCTTCCCCAAGATCACACCATGAATAAGTGATGAAGATGTGATTCAAACCTGGGCAGTCTATCTCCAGAGCTTTGTCTTCCATCCAACATTCTAGAATCTTCTCTCTCCCTTCAGAAAACCATATGTAGCATGCCTGGGCCTCACCATTCTCTAAGGTTCCAAGTGGTTTAATATTCGATCTTGAACTGGACTACTTGATCCTTGAGGACAGGGTTACCCTCCCTGTCCTGAGATCTAGTCTGATGCCGTATACCTAGTAAGTCCTTGCTGGTTGAATAACTCGACCTCTTCCTTTCTTCTTGCCAGAAACTATCAGTTAAAGAAACTACAATCATTGAAAATGACCTCATTTCCTACCACTCTCCCTCTCCCTCCTGGTCCAGCCCCACTTGGCCTCTTCACTCTTCCTCAGACACACCAGGGACTTTGCATGCATTGGTTTTGCTTTCCATAATGTTCTTCCCACAGACATCCACATGGTCTACTATCTTGCCCCTTCCAGTCTTTGCTCAAGTCTCCTTCTCCTAGAAGCTTTCTCTGACCTCCCTGTTTAAAACAGAACCCTCCTCCACTCTTCCCTGCTTTCCTTATCTCCCTTCCTTGCTTAATTTTCTCCATTAAATGTATTATCTCCCAATATACTATCTACTTTTCTTTTTATGTTGCTTAATGTCTATCTATCCGCACTCGAATATAAACTAGCAAAAAGGCCAAGACTGGAACCCCTACTTCAGTTTCCACTGCACTGTATTAAAAACCTACTCCTGATTCCCCAGCACAGGTACTTTTGCCTGTTTTGTTCACTGCCCTCCCCCCAGCACCCAGAAGATGACCTGGAATATGGTAGGTGCTCAATAAATATATGTTAGAAATAACTCTGTCCCTTGCTTGACCTTGCTTCTTTCCACAGCAGAAATTCTGCAAAGAAAAACATAATTTCTCTTCCACTTTCTAGGTCCTTTAAGTAGCCCAAAGAAACAACCCTTTCCTTCCACCAGCCCAGAAGGTATGAGAAGGCCAGGAATTATGTCTAACACGGAGGCAGAGGCCAAGTGGTCTTCACTGAGGGAGACAGAAATCAGTGGGAAAAGCTAGCTGGGCTCCACCTGAATTATACAATACATTACCGCAAGGTAGGAGTCCATTTCTCTGAAAGAAAAACAGTCTGGAAGATGAACAGACCTATAATCTGAGGAATATTATCCCAACAGGAGCAAGCCCCATTCCGTGATTAGCTCGCCCAGCTTTACCACCTGTTGAACGGGGACAAAAGAGCAAAGCCTTCAGACCACACTGGACTTCACCTTGCACTTGGGCTTTCTAAATTTAAAGTAGTGTGCTATATTTTTTTTTCAGACAACTATAAAAGTGCCTTTCATTTGCAGCATGGTGCCTGTTTCACCTCAGAGTTGTCTAAAGCTTTAGAAACATTTTCCTGCCATCAATGTCCCCA
>NW_012148285.1:13055446-13056638 GCF_000956105.1 Propithecus coquereli | reverse complement strand
GTATTTGTTTCTCTGTGCCTGGCTTATTTCTCTTAACATAATGTCTTCCAGATTCATCTATGTTGTTCCAAATGACAGTATTTCCTTCTTTCTTAAGGCTGAATAGTATTCATCTGTGTGTGTGTGTGTGTGTGTGTGTGTGTGTGTGTGTGTGTGTGTGTGTTTATGTGACATTTTCTTTATCCATTCAACCATTTATGGACACTTAGGTTGATTCCATATCTTGGGTATTGTGAATAATGCTGCAATGAACATAGGAGTAGAGATATCTCTTCAATATACTGATATCATTTCCTTTGGGTATATACCTAGTAGTAGGATTGCTGTATCATATGGCAGCTCTATTTTTAATTAGACTCTATCATGTTTTCCATAATAGCTGTACTAATTTACATTCCCACCAACAGTGTGCAACGGTTCCAGTTTTTCCATATACTCACCAACATTTATCTTTTTGAACATAGACACTCTTGCCTTGAAGGGACAGACCCTCACAAGGTTGGAAATTTAATCATATCCTTCAACGTACATATTGATAATAATTTGGATTAAGATCATTATACACACCTTCAAGTTATTTATTTTTAACTTTTCACATAGTCTTTAAAAATCCCTGGATTCAAACAGAGCTCAACTCTTGGCTCAGCCACAGCATAATCTTTGACAGGTCATTTAGTCTCCCTGACCTTCAATTCTCTCATCTGTGCACTAAAGATGTCATGATTGTATCTACCCTGTTACTGATATAATACTTGTCAAGAGTTTTGTTGAATAACTGGCCACCTTGTCAGTCTGCCATATTGATGCTTATGCTGCTTGAAACTTAGGTGAGAGTGCAATAAGCTGGTCACAGCTGACCTGTACTGGAGACCCCACTGGCACTATTACTCTCCAGGAATGGAATAAGCTCTTCCCCTTTATTTGCCACATTTCAACAGAGACCTTTTGGAAAATCTGCAGAAGATTTAGATGTAATGAAAAGAAAGAACACCACCAAGAGTAACTCCCAACTAGTAAGATGTTATATTTTAATCCAACCACATCAGTCATGACATTAAGTATAAATGGTCTAAATATACACATTAAAAGACAAAGATTTACGGATTGGATTTTAAAAAGCAAGACCCAACTATAAGCTGTCTACATGGAACCCACTTTAAATATAAAGGCATAGGTAGGCTAAAAGTAAAAG
>NW_012148285.1:13053757-13055347 GCF_000956105.1 Propithecus coquereli | reverse complement strand
CAAGCAAATAATATCCAAGCCTATATATTGATTAAAATGAACAGTTTTAAAATACAGCAAAAAGAAAGCTGGGGGTGTTATAATAATATCAAGGTAGACATCAGAACAAGAAATATTATCAGAGGGACTTCACATAATGACAAATTCACCAAGAAGACATAACCACTGAAAATGTGTATATACTTAACAAAAGAGCTTCAAAACACATGAGGCAAAAACTGATGAAGCCGAAATGATAAATATACATTTGCACTTGAAGATTTCACCATTTTTCTCTGAATAATTGATAGAACAAGTAGACAGAAAATCAGTAAGGATATACAAAACTATCAACCAAGTTTACCTAACCAACATTTGTAGAATATTCCACTCAATAACAATAGAATATGCATTCTTTTCAAGTTCACATGGACCATTCAACAATATACTCTGGGCCAAAAGAACAAACTTTAGCAAATTTAAAAGAATTGAAATGAACAAAATATGTTCTGTGAACATAATTGAATTAAATAACAAATCAATAACATAAACATCTCTGGAAACTACTCAAATACTTGGAAGTTAAACAACACAGTTCTAAATAACCCACGGATCAAATAGAAAAGTACAATGAAAATTAGGAAATATTTTGAATTTTATAAAAAAATTTTGACGAATCAAAGTTTGTGAAACACAGATAAAACAGTGTTTATAGGGAACTCGGTATCACTAAATGCTTATATTAGAAAATAAGAAAGGTTTAAAATTATGGCCTAAGCTTCCATTTTAAGAAACTAGAGGAAAAAAATAAAACAAATTAAATCTAAGGCAAGCAGGAAAAATGAAATAATAAAGTTAAGAGCAAGAGCAATAAAATTAAAAACAGAAAAACAGTAGAGGAAAATCAATGAAACCAAAAGTTGGTTCTTTAAAAGATCAATGAATTTAATAAACCCTGAGCCAAATTGAGTAAGAAAAAAGAGAGAAGACACAAATTATCAATATCAAGAATTAAAGAGATGACACCTCTATAGATACTGCAGATATTACAATGATAACAAGGGAATATTATGAACAACTTAATGCCAATAAATTCAACCACTTAGATGAATTAGACAAATTCTTTGAAAAAACATAAATTTTCAAAGCTCACTCAAGAAGAAAAAGAAGATCAATATACCAGAATCAACTTATTCTATATACCAGTAATGAACAATCTGAAAATGAAATTAAGAAGACAATTTGTTCAAAATAGATTCAGAAAGAATACTTAGGAATAAATTTAGCTAAAGAAATGCAAGACTTGTATACCAAAAACTACAAAAATTGCTGACTAAATTATAAAAGGATCTAAATAAATGGATAGACAGTCCATGTTCATGAATTGGAAGACTCAATATTATTTTTAGCAAATTCTTCCAAAATTGGTCTATAGATTCAACACCATTCCTGTCAAATCCCAGTAGCCCTTTTTTGCCTATAAAGTTGATACTAAAATGTATATGAAAAAGCAAAGGACCCAGAATAGCCAAAACAACTTTGAAGAAAAAGAACAAAGTTGGAAAACTTGCACTTTCAAATTTCAAAATTTACAAACATTCATGATATCAA
>NW_012148285.1:13045583-13052804 GCF_000956105.1 Propithecus coquereli | reverse complement strand
AGGAACCATTAATACACACAACTAGTATGAATCTCAAATGCTAACTGAAAAAAGTCACATGTTGTATGATTCCATTTAAATAACGTTCTGCAAACTATAGAGACAGAAAACAGATTAGTGGTTGCCAGAGACAGAGGGTAGAGGGAGAAGTTGACTTCAAAGACACACAGACAATTTGGGGAATGATTGAAATATTCTATATCTTAATTGTAATGGTGGGTACATGACGAGATGTGTTTGTAGAAATTCACAAAAGAACAAAGTTGGAGGCCTAACACTTCCCAATTTCAAAACTTACTACCATTTACAATAGCACCAAAAGATATGAAGTATGTATCTTAAAAAGGGGTGAATTTTACTGTATGAAACTATACCTCAATAATTTTTTAAAATGTGATGTCCATTTCTCATAGAGTAGTATCCAGAACCATGTCTGGTCCATAATAGATGCTTAATAAACATTTTTTGAATGGATACAGTCATTATTGTTAGAACTGACTTTTCGTCCTTACAGTGGCTATTATTTTTGTCTTCTCAGAACCTCCCTTCTCCTCCCTCTGGGAGTAGACCCCTCCTCCCTGACCACAGTGATCAGGCCAGTCTGAGCAGGTGATTCAAGTCGGGACCATCAGAATCTTTCCTCGGGATTTTTTTTTCCTTTCTAGAAATAAGATGTATACCAGATCAGCCTGAAGCAATGGCTCTAGCTATGCAAAAAAGCTGGTCCCAGAGCCTGCAGCCAACATGAGAGCAAGAGAAGCTGAATGGGGTTGAATCTCAGACCCAGATATCCTGAGACCAGATCCACCTCTACCCTTTCCTAGATTTGGTTACCTGAAACAGCAAATTCCCCCCTTTTTAAGTAAGACTCGTTTCCATCATTTGCGACCAATGAGTCTTAAAAACCAGTGATAACAATAATAGTAAAAATAATAACAGGCAACATGTATCAAATGCTTACTCTCTGCCAGGCGCATTCACTTACTCAAGAATCCTCTCTACAACTCTGAGTTCGACACTCCTTTTACCTAAATTACCTAGACGAGAAAACTGAGGAAACTTAAAGAGGTCAAGCAATTTGTCCAAGGTTACACAATACATTTAGCTATACAGCATAGTGTCAGTCCGTTTTGGGTTGTTACAATACCTGAGGCTGGGTAACTTGTAAAGAGAAAAGGGTTTATTTGGCTCCTGGCTCTGCAGGCTGGAAAACTCAAAAAGCACAGCGCCGGCTCCGCTCTGCGTCTGGTGAGGACTCCCATGCTGTGTCTCAGCAAGACAGAAGGTCAAAGCGGAGATGGACAGGTGCAAAGAGGCAAAACCTGAGGAGCGGGTCCTGGCTTTATAACGACCCACTCTCAAGGGAACTAATCCAGTCCAGAATAATTTTAGATTTATAGGAAAGCTGAAAAACCAGCACAATTTGGGGATCGAATTTCAACATGAGTTTTGGTGGGAACAAACCCCATCCAAACTATGGCAGATACCATTTATTTTCTATACTTTGAGCTGCTTAAGGATAAAACATTGAACTCCAAAACTGTTTTAAAGCGGTGGTTCTCAACTGTGGCTGAACATTAAAATCACCTGGGTCACTTAAAAAACAATCCCATTGGTCAGTCCATGCCTTGGGACCAACCCATTCAAAATCTCTGGGTTAGGACCCAAGCATCAATACTTTTTTAATGCTCCCCAGGTGATTCCAATGTATGGCCAGGGCCAACAACCCCTGATTCAAAGATTTAGAGCTGTCATTACCACCGATGGGACCCCCTGCATCTTCCTACCCCCACCCTAAGGGAGAATATATTAATAAAAATGTGCTTGGCCTTTCACAGACAATTCCCAGAATTAAATTGGGCTCTTAGTTAAAACACTTTCAAAACAGAAAAATAAGACTTCTGTGCAGGTGTTTCTTAGGGAGAAAAATACAGAGGTGTTCTATGTTGATTTTTCAAGTGTTGTTTATTTGGGCCACAAAGAGAGTTAGTCAGAACAGGACGGCCTTAAACCCTATTAAGCCCTGGTGGCCCATGTCTCTTGCCAATGCAGCCAGCTATCAAAACAAGAGAGACACAGGAAGAATATCATCCTGAGCCTCAGTGGTACCCTAATTACACCACATTCAGGTTTTAACACCTGAGTCCCGGCTCTTACATAACAGCAACAATAACAAATGTCACCCAGGCAGTAGTGCTTTCTGCCATGTTTTAATCCCATTTTCAGGGAGTGTCTATGAGGACAAAGACTTTTTCTTTGGGGGAGAATCGTAGAAAGATAAAATTTGGGGTCTGTCATTGCATTTCTCCATCGGTCTGTCAATGGGTTGTAAGGAACTAACTCATCACTCCAATATTCTTCGCTTTTGCTGCAAAGAGCATTGCTACTGAGGTTCTCAGTGTGGCCTTTCAGTCAGAAATAAAGCTGTCCCTTTCTGAGCAAAAGAGTTTTATTGTATTCTTTTGATGAGACTGAGCTTCTGTGGATTCTAGCCCCCAGGACAGAAAGGACGAAGGGTGAAAACACTGGTTTGCACCTGCAGGAAGGTTTGGATTCATCCTGCCAAGTAGATATGACCTTGTCCTTATTCTTCTAGCTTTAGGGCTCCAGGACTAATTCTAGCCCTATTAAGAAGCAGCCCCACCCCTGGGACACGTTCTGTAAAGGTCCTTTTTTTCATAAGTTTATGTGTAACAGAGGTGGATGTTAGCAACTCTAAGTGGTGGTTAAGAAGATGAGATTTGGACCCAGGTAGTCTTGGGTTCTGAACTAGTCTTCTTGGGTAACAAAATCCCACAACCTGAACGGCTTACACAGCAGAAATTAATTTTTTGCACAGTTCTAGAGGCAAGAAGTCCAAGATCAAGGTACTGGAAAATTCCGTTTCTGACGAGCTCTCGTCCTGGCTTGCAGACATCCGCCTTCTCACTGTGTGCTCAAGCAGCCTTGTCCTCTGTGTGTGCCAGGGAGACAGAGGAAGAACTCTGATGCCTCCTCCTCTTCTCCCAAGGTCACCAGTTCTACTGGATTACGGCGCCACCCTTATGGCCTCATTTAACTTTAATTACCTCCGTGAAGGTCCTTTCTCCAAATACAGTTACCTTGGGAGTTAGGGCCTCGACATACAAATTCTGGGGCAACACAATTCAGTCCATAACAGGTTCTATCCCAGCTCCACCCGTGACCATCTGTGTGACTCTGGGAAAGTGATTCAACCTCTCTGGACCTCTTTTTCCTCATCTTGTCAAACGGAGATAATAGTATCTAACTCCTAGGGTAGTTTGGATGATTGAATGAGTTGATGCTTGTAAAGGGATTAGTACAGTGCTTCCCATGTAGTAAGCCCTACAAATGGCAATTTTTATTTCGTTTAGCAACTGAAGTTCAAGCAACACTGGACTCAGTACAGCGGCAAAGTGAATTAGGTTGTATTTCAAGGGCCACCTGGTTCCTTTCCAGGTGATCTCCCCTGCCCTGGTCCCACTACAGAACCCCCTGAAAACCCAGCCTTTCTTCTCTGGGTTAAAACTGAAGTTGGCGTCTACTCACCCATCTCCTCCCATCGGAGCTCGTGTTTCCGCAGAGGCATTATGGACTTGGGAGTCAGTGGGACCTGAGTGCAGATCCCAGCTCTGCAGCTCTCCAACTGTGAGACACTACACAAGGCACTTATCCTCTCTGTCCTAGCTCAGGCTGCCGTGACAAAATACCATGGACTGGGTGGCTTAAACACTAGCCATTTATTTCTCACAGTTATGGAGGCTGGAAATCTGAGATCAAAGTGCCAAAGTGAGCCTGGTGAAAGTTCTCTTCCTGGCTTGCGGACAGACACCTTCCCACTGTGTCCTCACATGGTGGAGAGAGAGAAAGCTCCATGGTCTCTTCCTCCTCCTATAAGAACACTAATCTTATCGTTTAGGCCCCACCCTCATGACCTCATCTCAGACTAATTACCCCCAGAAGGTCCCTCCAAATACCATCACATTGAGGGTTAGGACTTCAACATATGAACTTCGAGGGACACAAACGCTGAAACCATTATACTCTCCGAGCCTGTCTTCATCAAAATTCTCTCCATTGCAAACGACAGAAACCCCAGATCAAAAACTGGATTAAGCCTAGAAGGGGATTTGCTGATTTACAAACTGTGAAGTCCAGGGATAGTCTAGTTTTAGGCATGTCTGGATTCAGAAGCTCACATAACAGGTGAAACCATTCTCTTCTTCCACCTCTCTTTCCTTGGTGTTGGCTTTATTTTCCGGTAGGCAAAAACAGCCCCTGACTCCTCCGGGCTTACATTTTGTTGTCTTGCCACCAGAGTCAGAAAAAGACAGCACGTCCCTAAATCTCCAGCAAAAGTCCCAAGCCTGGCGCTCATTGGCATTATGCGTCCATCCCTGAATCAATCACAGCGGCCATTGGGATAAAATATTCAGATTGGCCAGTTCTCAGGCACAAGAGCCAAGAGAGCATCAGTCCCACTCGAGCTACATGCTAACAACCAGAGAAGGGGGGCAGGAAATGTAGGATAACGAAAACCGACAGAACCCCCATACCCACTAAAAAGCCCCAATTTCTTAATCTGTAAAATAGGGAAATGATACCAAATTTTCAAGACTACTGAGAAAACAGCATTAAATTATACATGTTAATATAATACTGAACGACACTAGCTGGGACTAAATAATTTATTTATTTCACACACACACACACACACCCTATATTCCAATATTCTAATTCCATAAGGATCTGCCATTGACTTTTTGCTTCCCCTTACTGGGGCATTCATACTTTGCCTGTAACCCACAGTAGACATGATCGGTAGAAAGCATCCTTCAGGCCCACTGGCCCTGCTGAGGCAAGATGTTAATTAATGAGACCTCAGCAAGAATAAGTAACTCTTCCAAAGGGACATCTTCAGGGCCTCCCCAGAGGGAGAAAGCAATGCCCACTAAATGCTTTGAGAAAGCCACTAGGGTCTCAGGAATTCCCCCATTGAAATGCAAATAGACCTAGGAAGCGCTTTATCTTAAACAGCAGCTAATGGCTCAGTTATCACTTAGCACAGAAGCAGGGATTATCTGGATGAGACCCGTTAGGGACTCTAGAGAGAAGAAGGAAAGGAAGACATATGAGGTGATGACAGAGAAAGGAGAGAGTGCCTAACTTCTACTTTTAATTTTTTCCTGGGGCGCTGTTTCTACACACCTCCCTCCCAAATCTGGGCTGGTGGACCACTTAAAAGAATAATAACAGCTGCAATTTAAGAGCATGCTGTACATGCCAGGCCCAGCACTAGGCACTTCATGAGCATGATTTTATTTAATACCAGCCCCCTCTGTACCCTAACTGTGTGTGCTCTTGGGCAAGTTTCATCATCAGCTTAATGAGACGCCACTTCTTTTTTCAGTTAAAACATGTAACACTAAGGGGCTGACATGTATAGAGTATTTACCATACACCAGACATGTGTTTACATGTATTAACTCATTTAAGCTTCATAATAGCTTTATGGAGTACAATTCTCATTTCTGTTTTACAAATGAGAATACTGAGTCAGAGAGGTTAAGTAACTTGCTCAAGGTCACACAGCCAGGAACTGACAGAGCCCAGATTAGAACACAAGCAAAGCCCAAGCTCTTATCCTCTACACTGCCTCCTAACACTGAGCTTAGCAAACAGTAAGTGCTCAACAACATTAGCTGTTACTTCTATTTCTCTGCGCTAATAGGAAGATATTAATAGTGAGGGAATATTTTTATTATCAACACCACCATTATTAGAAGATTCAACAAAGGTATTTTCATTTTGGTAAATAAAAATAATGAAATGGATTCATGTGCTATCTACATCTTTACAACTCAGAGGTCATTAAAAGCAAGCAACAGAAACCTACCCTTAACACATGCAAGCAAAGACTAATATTTATTGAAAGGCTACTTGGAAGGTCACAGAAATGAAAGGGACTTCAGGAGCTAAGACTCGCTGACAGCCTCAAGAGTAAACGACTTTGCTTCAATCACCTCCTACCCCTGTGCATCTCAGCTCAAGACTCAGATTTCCACGAGAGAGAGCTTGGATTAACCATCCTGGATTATAGACCCAGCTCTGTAGCTGAGGGCAGAATTTCGTGGTTGGCAGCCCCATAGAGTCATGAGGCATAGGTCGGGGCAGTTCACCAAAGGAAGTGACCCTGAGCAAACAGAAACAACGGACGACAAATCTAGCCACTCTCATGTCACCAGGACTCCTAAGAATGATAAAACCTGGTACGAGGAGACACCCCCATCTAAGCTTTAAAATATGTCATTAGAAGATCTTCCAGCCAGGCACAAAGGACTCAAATCACAGCAATAACGTCTACCAGTCAAGATTTTAAAATGCCTCCAACCCTTCTTGAGATTCAAGGCCAGAGCTGGATAAGGACCTTCAAGGTACTTAAGCAGCTTCCCAAGGTGCAGCACCCAGAAGAAAACACTAAATGGAGCACATTATTGATAAACCCAGTGACCACGTGTCAGAATTCAGTATGCTGATGGAGAAGCACACGGCACTAAAGTCTACGTATTCATTAGATAGACCCTGAACCTGATTTCTGTGTTGAGTGCAAATTGCTCCCAGGGGCACCCAGGATGACAGATCTAAACTACCTCTCCTGACTTTGCTGCTTGACTCCTTCCTCCTCCGAGTCTGAAAGAATTCACTGGGCACTGTGACCTTCGCAATGCCATCTTTACCTGTCCCATCTGTGCTAAGAGACTCGACATAAGGACATGCCAGGACACAGTCACTTCTGGACGTTGTTAAAACACTTTGAAGGAGATATCATATCATCCCCTTCCTCTCCATGAGAACTGTTTTTAAGATATAACAAGGCATTTATTTGTGTGCTTATTCTTTTAATACTTATTGGTGACCATAAAAGAAAAACAGACTCTGTGCTAGGCATTATAGTAACAGAAATATGTAAGATGTAGCTTCCATCTTTAAGGCTCTCACAGCCTAGAAGAGATTGAGCATATTAAAAAATGTACTAAAATAGGCCGGGCGCAGTGGCTCACGCCTGTAATCCTAGCACTCTGGGAGGCCGAGGCGGGCGGATCATTTGAGCTCAGGAGTTCGAGACCAGACTCTGTGCTAGGCATTATAGTAACAGAAATATGTAAGATGTAGCTTCCATCTTTAAGGCTCTCACAGCCTAGTAGAGATTGAGCATATTAA
>NW_012148285.1:13040811-13043378 GCF_000956105.1 Propithecus coquereli | reverse complement strand
AGGATCGCTTGAGCCCAGGAGTTTGAGGTTGCTGTGAGTTAGTCTGACGCCACGGCACTTTAGCCCGGGCAACAGAGCAAGATTCTGTCTCAAAAAAAACAAAACAAAACAAACAAACAAAAAAAACCAGAGACACACCCACAGACATAGGAGACTTCGTGTCATAACCCAGGTAGGAAAGAATGAATAGTTTGGTAGACTGTGGGAGAAGGGATGGTTCGCTGTCTGAGAAAAATGAAAGTGGATTTCCTCCTTTACATCTAAATGTGAAATTTACATTATAAAAGTAATCAAAGAGGATGAGCATGGTGGCTCACGCCTGTAATCCCAGCACTCTGAGAGTAGCTGAATCAGGAGGATCCCTTGAGGCCAAGAGTTTGAGACCGGCAGCCTGGGCAACATAGCAAGACCCCATCTCTTCAAAAAATGGAAAAATTAGCCGGGTGTGGTGGCGTGTGCCTGTGGTCCCTGCTACTCAGGAGGCTGAGGCAGGAAGATCGCTGGAGCCCAATTGTTTGAGGTTGTAGTGAGCTATGATGACACCACGGCACTTTAGCCCAGACTACAGAGCGAGACTTTGTCTCAAAAATTAAAAAAAATTACAAACATAATCAAAGAAAATGTAGGCAATATCTTTGCAACTTAAGCAAGATTTTAAAAAACAAGCCAAAAAAAAAGAAGAAGAAGAAGAAGAAGAAGAAGAAGAAGAAGAAGAAGAAGAAGAACAAGCCATAACAGGAAAACATGAAGTGTTTAACTACATTAAAATTGAGATTTCTGATCAGAAAAGGACATCATCTCTATGTTTAACACATTGATAGGCCATTAGAAGATAGAATCAGCATCTAAAACTGAACTGGCATTAACATCTAGAGAAACTCCTGCAAAACAGCAAGAAAATTTCAGGAAACTCAATAGAAAAAATAGTCAAAGCCTATGAAAAGAAAATTAATAGAAGAGGAAACACTAATGGCTAGTAAGTATATGAAGAGATAACACTAATGGCTAATAAGTGTGAAGAGATACTCAACCTCACTGCTAATCAGAGAACAGCAAATTAAAACAACAATGATATACCACTTTACAGCCGTCAGATTGGCAAATATTACAAAGTCAGAGAACATCAAGTGCTAGGAAGAAGTGTAAACGGAGCAGCTGTTCCAAGTAACAATCTCTCAGTACTTCGTGCAATTAGCTGTTCCTCTACCCAGCAATCCCACTCCTGGATATGGGCCCCAAAGAAACTCCCGCAAAACCATAACGACACGTGCATAAGGATGTTCGCCATAGTTTTGTTTGTGACAGCCAAGAGTTTGATGTCTCTATGCAATAATCACTAGGGCAATGGACAAATTGTGTTCTATGCATACATGGACTTTTAGGCCACGGTCAGAATTTAATTAGATGTATATGGAGCAACATGAAGAGATTTCAAAAATACAGTGTTCAATGGGAGAAAAGGAGGTTTCAGGCCCAGAACCATTTATGTAAATTAATCAAAAAACACATAAAAACCATCCTGTATATATATTATTTTTATATATCCAAATAAACCTATGAAAGGAGAACTGAGAAAACATATGCTACATGTATCAGAATGTACTTGCGGTGTGGGAGAAGAGGTAGAGAACTGAGGTGGAGGAGAAAACATAATAAAAGGAAATAAAAACGTGAGGAACTTGCTTTGATCAGTGAACTAAGGACTATGAACACATCTGCCATGTGCCCCTGAAGTAACAGGCTTGCCCTCAAAAAAGGTGGGCGAATTGCATTATCTCATTTAATTCTCACAATGACATTATGAAGCTTGTACCATTGTTCATCTCATCTTACAGTTTTGAACACTGAGTCTCAGAGAGGGTAAGGAACTTTCCTAAGGCCACAAAGCAAGTCAGTAGTGGGAGAGTGATTTGAACTAGGGCTGCATGACCCTGCTGCCTCTGTTCAATGTAGTATCACATAACAAAGTGCAAGTACATTAAATTATTTCACTTGCATATGAGTCTTCTTAGAATCTAAGGTGTTCACTGATGCAGACTTATTTTTACTTGACTAGCAACACCTGACCAAGCAAAACAACAACTTGAGCTCAACAATTTCACAGTTTCTAACAAAAAACAAAGCCTAAACAAAAACTGATTTTTGTGGCACATCTTTTTGCATGATACAGCAACTTATACCATAAATCGTCTTTTCCCAAATAAGTTGCATAAGGTTTTCAATGCCAAGGGTAGTTATACGAGAATCAAAATCTATATAAACTCAATACTACATTTTGCTTCACCTTAACAAAAACCTCAAGAGTAAATCTGCCTTCCAAAATTATATTATAACAAAAAATGCAGTCTTGGAATTTCCTGAGAACCAAGTGTTGGTAGCCCTAAATAATGCCTTGGCACATTATCTATGCTCGATACATGCTGAGTGGAGGGTAGATGGATGGATAGATGAATAGGTGGGTGGATGGGTGTGTGGATGGATGGATGGGTGGATGGATGAGTGGGTGGATGGATGGATGGGTGGATGGGTGTGTGGATGGATGGATGGATAGATGGGTGGGTGGATGG